>NW_026606044.1:40000-70859 GCF_947568905.1 Ostrea edulis | reverse complement strand
TTTTAATTCTAGGGTGTTTGTTGTTTTAGAACAGATTACTACTGATATTCTCGGTGTTTGTTGTTTTAGAACAGATTACTACTGATATTCTCGGTGTTTGTTGTTTTAGAACAGATTACTACTGATATTCTCGGTGTTTGTTGTTTTTAGAACAGATTACTACTGATATTCTCGGTGTTTGTTGTTTTAGAACAGATTACTACTGATATTCTCGGTGTTTGTTGTTTTAGAACAGATTACTACTGATATTCTAGGTGTTTGTTGTTTTAGAACAGATTACTACTGATATTCTCGGTGTTTGTTGTTTTAGAACAGATTACTACTGATATTCTAGGTGTTTGTTGTTTTAGAACAGATTACTACTGATATTCTCGGTGTTTTGTTGTTTTAGAACAGATTACTACTGATATTCTCGGTGTTTGTTGTTTTAGAACAGATTACTACTGATATTCTCGGTGTTTGTTGTTTTAGAACAGATTACTACTGATATTCTCGGTGTTTGTTGTTTTAGAACAGATTACTACTGATATTCTCGGTGTTTGTTGTTTTAGAACAGATTACTACTGATATTCTAGGTGTTTGTTGTTTTAGAACAGATTACTACTGATATTCTCGGTGTTTGTTGTTTAGAACAGATTACTACTGATATTCTCGGTGTTTGTTGTTTTAGAACAGATTACTACTGATATTCTCGGTGTTTGTTGTTTTTAGAACAGATTACTACTGATATTCTCGGTGTTTGTTGTTTTAGAACAGATTACTACTGATATTCTCGGTGTTTGTTGTTTTAGAACAGATTACTACTGATATTCTCGGTATGAACTGCATTATAACTTGGACAGGAATAGGGACAGAAGTAAATGTCAAACACGCCCCCCCCCCCCCCCCCCCCCAACTCTACCATGTGACAAAGTGCACATTTTAATCTCCATCAAATCGAAAAAACTATTTTAAAATCTTGTTTTTGTCAAAGATAGTATACAACCTGTTAAAACTCATGATCAGCATAATAAAGAATTTGGTAACGTAAGCTTTACTATACACCATTTGTTAATACAATTTATGTGAAGCTTAGGACCGCAATCGTAAGTGCGCCCTAACTTCCAGGGTAAGAAAAGTAACTGCAAAAATGCAGGCCATTTGCACAACACAACAATATCCTCATAGTTCATTAACCATAAAAATCGGCGGTTTCTAGACATATTGTTACAAAGATGACATCTCAGTGAAATTGTGGACAGAAGATTAATTATTGATAGACCATGGCATGGACATCATATCATTAATGATAAGTAAAATTTTGTTTCATTGTGCAATAAGTGTCCAACTTCCTACAAGTATTTCTTTGATGCCAATTTTTGCGAAAATAAGAATTAAGAATGCAATTGAAGTGATATGTAAATGATGATGCGGATGATTTCAGATGGATTTTAACTGCAAAAGTAGTTGTTTTGAATATATCAATGGAACCAAATCATGATGATTTATTTTTGTTATTTAAAGTTTGATGTGGAAACCGAGTGTGCAGGAAATGTGTCATAGATCTAGATTCTCAATAAACAGCCAAACACCCCCTTACCCAACCTTATTTGTTTTCTGATCTGGGATCAAGTTATTTTCTTTATAGTTTATATTTTGTAAATATGAATAAAATATTATCTAAAAATGTTATTTATGTCTCTGTTACGTATTTTAAAATTAGACAAAGTAAAAATCTCGTTATCAGTGATTACATCGCTGATTTGTATGTAACAGAGACGAATTTTTTTTACGTCTTAAAAATTTGTAGATCCAATGTTTAAAAAAGTTGGAAGGGGTGCAAGATGCATGTGTAGAAATGAGAGTACCAAACTCGGGACCGCACGTGTAACCCGGACGCAGTTTACCCGAAGATTGAGCGGAGGTATAAATGTGTAGGTGTTTCGTGATTGGCTAATATCAAAAGTGAAATTATTTAGAGTTGAAGGAAATATTATAGAGGTTCAAATTAATTCTCATGATGAAAAATTATCGCACAAAATCTAGAAATGACTGGGGAAATTACCATGGTAGGGGTGTGTTTAAAATGAAGGGTGTAATTTACTGCAGATTGCTATGTGTTGTAAAAAAAAAAAAAAAAAAAGTACAAATATGGTCTATAAAATGTATAAAATGCACGGGACCCTATATAATTTTTGTCATTTTTTATCAACACTTGGAATCAACTTTGAAATGTTTGCGGTCATTTGTTTAAAGTTAATATACTTAATTAGTGAGAGGGCCAAAGGTTAACATGAGGTCTATGGGAAATGAATTGGTACTCTTTTTTCCTGTACTATCTCACCACGTCCGACTAAAATAAATTTTCTTCGGAAACATTGTGAAGATTGGACGCGCCGAACACTACTAGCCTCTCGGACATTTACTCATGCCGTAATTACAGCTGGCGGTAAGATAATTGATACCGGTGATTGCGATAAGAAAATGCAACCCGGAGGTCATAGGTGAGTTCATCCGTGACGGGCGTGCAGTTGACAACCACTCTGCGCATGACATCTTGAACACATTGAATCTGTCCTATATAAACCCGTGTTGGAAAGAACAACTTCCACCATTCTCACGATGGAACCACAACAACGCACTCCAAAAGCAATCTGTCCCAGAAATTCAGAGCGACGAAGAGGAAGATACCATGATGACTGAAGAACACGTGTACTACAGCTGTACTATACAATGGTGGAGGTGTTGAAGAGCGATTTTTCTCAGACAAAGAGGAAGTTACGCCGGGCGTGCGAACAAATAGCCCTCCTGAACTAGAGGTCGTCGGAGTTGCTAAAAAGATATGAAAGAGCAACGGGAATGAACTCTGGACCATTCCATTACAGTTACCGCCTACAACTAGCTGTTATAGAAGGTTTCAATAAAGTTTATTACGAGTACGCCAAACTGCAGGCTGAAAAAATGCAACGTCGGGAGGTGCATGTAGGCCTATTGAGCGAAATTCAAGTCGACTCTGACGAGGAGTATGAACCTGTAGACTAAGTCGGAGAGGGAAACCTTCAACAGGCCAACATGAACTTAGTCACCGTCATGAACTTGAACATGAACTTAGACAAACCGTCCTAAGGCGGTGGAAAAAAAAACTAACGGCCCTTTTCAGGGCCATACAAATATTTTGAAAAGACACCTCTATATTCACGAAACAAGATTCTATCATTTTCTCAATGTCATTTTATAATTTTGATCATCTACTTTAGTGAAAGCTTTCATAGTGGTTATCGGGGCCTCCGTGACCGAGTGGTTAGAGCATCGGGCTCCATATCACACCGCCTCTGGTCGGCGAGGGTTCGTATCCCTCTCGTGCTGTTATGTCAATAAAAGGTTGAACTTTTTAAAGTATCCTACCAGAGAATCCAAATTGTTTACTGTTTTGTTTTTGTTTTTGGAAGGGAGTGGTAGTGGTGATGATGGGGGTGATTGCCTATGTTCTCACACACACACCAAAAAAAAAAAAAAAAACCGGGGAGAGGGGTGTTAAAGTACGGAATGTTTACATTGACAGGACGGCATTATCATTCTCTGTAGCTTGATTGAGTTACTTATCCACCGCAGGCGTTGTGCGTAGTCTTTTAATTAATTGTAAGTAGTCAAAATTTTATTTACTGGCCGCCAGCTTTGCGTTTGTGCGGGATCAATATTTGATTCGGCTAACATGTGTATGTGCACAAGGGCGGATCCAGGAATTGTGGTGGTGGAAGGGGAGAGGGGCAATTACTTTATGAGGCCCCCAGTGGGTCCAGTCCCCGGAAGCTCCTGGATTTTATAGGGCTTGAAATTTGTCTCCCATGTAGTATTGTTTTTCTGTCGTTTTTGATATGTTTGTACATCTTCAATTTCATGTGTAGGCCTAGTTCGATCATCAACTATAGTAACTAGAGTTGAACCAAAGTACGATCGAACTGCCTTTGGTCGAAACCTGAAGTCACGTCACTGCGCAATGTCTGGTCTACCATACAGCAACCTACATGTATGCTTGCAATCTCTACCCAGAGTTGTCGTCCCTTGCTCTCACTAACACCTCTGTTAACGTCTCAAAATCAGCACTGTTATTCCACATGTAAATCCACCTTTTTTTTTACGGCTAATAAAACTAAGAACTATTTTATAAAATATCTGGAAAATGTAGGACAAGCAAGTATTTGTAGATTGTTTTCCATTACTATATATTCTTCATGTACCTATGTATAGGCCTGGTGCAATAGAACTACCCAATATCCACGTTTCAACCCAAATCAATGCTTATTGTGTCACAAAAAGACTTGACATCTGCTCAATATTTATTTATTTACGTATATCTTTGTAACTGAAGTCAAAACCATACTTTATTTGAGCATGCGTGCCATTTTACAAAAATCTTGTAAAACCCTTGAGACGTTCACAGAGGTGAAAGTGAGTGTAAGGAACGATAACTCTGGGTAGAGATTGGTATGCTTGCAGAGTTGTTGAACTCTCTAGTAACCAGACATGCGCACTGAAGGTCCGGAAGCAAGCTAGGCATACGTCATGGAGTTTCGGGAGTCGATTAGACAACATAGAACTTACTTTGGTTCAACTGTAGTTACTATTGCCTCGTTCACACGAAGAATTTAATTCGCATTAAACCTAAGTTAATGCGAATTAAATCTGAACCACGGTCACACGGAGATTTTAATGCGCATTAGTTTACTTCGAATTAAAATTGACCTCGCGATTTAATGCGAATGAAATTTGATTGGCATTATCTCCGTGTGAACGCTAAGCGAAGCTAATTCGCATTAAATGTAGACGGATGCATAATGGTAAATTTGGGTCACATGCACCATACCCTTGCTCAGCTATATATATAGTTTTGTGCGAAAAACTAATCAAAATGATAATAATTGTACAAACAGCAAGTCATTAGATAATGTCAGACGTAAATTGCGCTCTGCATAGGCATACTGAGTAATACAATATGGAAAGAATTGCTTTTAAATACGACAAATTTGTTTCGAAATAGGCCTAGTGATATGATTTTCTCTTTTACATTTTTTAAAACAAATATGCCGCTTGATCATTGTTGAATTTCATTGTACCATATGACGTCATAGTAGACTTACGGTATATCATACGTATTAGTAATTAAAAATTACGTCACAACAGTAGTCAGCGGAATGGTGGAAGAGACGTTCCGATGTTTTAGCTGGGCTTATGAAGAAGCAATATATATGTCTGAAGTGAATGCTGGTCGTCAGAAGAAATAACAAGTAATTTCTTGGGAACACATAAAAACAAACACGAACGCAACTCCTTGTATGTAGATCAGTTATATGTACATTGTTAAAATATATATTATAAGGTGTTTTGAGCAATGAATTCTGTATCTACACAATATTCATAAAAATATCTAAAAAAATAATGATATAGTCTATATTCTTTTATTTATTGTGCGCACCCTTTAAATTATAGATGCAATCGAATTTAATGCGCATTAGTTTACTTTGCATTGAATATTACCGCCGTGTGAACGCTATTTAATTCGAATTAATTTAATGCGCAGTATTTTACTTCGCATCAAATGATGCAAAGTAAAATTTAATGCGCATCCGTGTGAACGAGGCATATAATTGGTAACCGAACTACAACTCTGTGTTGTTAAAATGACCGTAGTCAAAGCCGTGTATTTCAAAACTCAGGCACACAGGTGGGAAGGAAGTATTAGGTAACCTTAAAAATCACACAGCATAAAACTTTATTGAGAGAAATAAAGTTAGGCACGGATACAAAATCTTAACACGTTATTATACTCCCCGAACGAAGTTCAAGGGGGGGGGGGGGGGGGGGGGGGTATAGAGGAATCACTCTGTCTGTCCGTCCATCTGTCTGTTTGTGCAGATTCGTGTCCGGGCCATAACGTCTTTCTTCTTTGACATAGGCATACCATATTTGGCACATGGGTGGATCGCTATTAGACGATATGTCGAGTACCTTCATGACCTATATAAGACCTTGACCCTTGACCTCAAGGTCAAAATTAAAGATTTTTACAATGGATTCGTATCCGGGCCATAACTTCTTGGTTCTTTGACATAGGCATACCATATTTGGCACATGAATGTATCACCATGAGACAATGTGTCGGGAACCTTCATGACCTCCATATGACCTTGACCTCAAGGTCAAAATTAAAGGTTTTTAGAATTGATTCATCTCCGGGCCATAACTTCTTTGTTCTTAGATATAGGCATACCATATTTGGCACACAGGTGTATCACCATGAGAGGGTGTGTCGAGCACCCTCATGACCTCTATATGACCTTGACCTGAAGGTCAAAATTAAAGATTTTTTACAATGGATTCGTGTCCCGGCCATAACTTTTTTGTTCTTTGATATAGGCATACCATATTGGACACATGAGTGTATCACCATGAGAGGATGTGTCGGGTACCTTCATGACCTCCATATGCCCTTGACATCAAGGTCAAAATTAAAGGTTTTTAGAATTGATTCGTGTCCGGGCCATGACTTCTTTGTTCTTTGACATAGGCATACCATATTTGACACATGCGTATATTACCATGATACGATGTGTCGGGTACCTTCATGACCTCCATATGACCTTGACCTCAAGTTCAAAATTAAAGGTTTTTACAATGAATTCGTGCCAGGGCCATGGTTTCTTTGTTCTTTGACATAGGCATACCATATTTGACACATGAGTGTATCACTATGCGACGATGTGTTGGGTACCTTCATGACCTCTCTATGACCTTGAACTTTGACCTCAATGTCAAAATTGATTAAAGGGTTTTGACATAGTCATACCATAAGACATGGGTGTATCACCATGAGACTATGTATCATGTACATTCATGACCTCTTTATGACCTTGACCTTTGATCTCAAGGTCAAAATTATAGGTTTATACCATGGATTTGTGTTCGGACTATATCTTCCATTTTCTTCTACAAAGGCATACCATACATTTACACTAAGGAAAGAGGTAATTTATACCTGTTAACAACACCCTTTGGGAGATTGAGGTAAGCGGGGGTATTCTTAGTGAGCATTGCTCACAGTACCTCTTGTTGGATTTTATTTAGTATTAATTTATCTCATATTGTTTAACGTCCCACTCGATAATTTTTCATTTATATGGAGACATCATCATTGCTGGTGAAGGGTTGCAACATATAGGCCTATGCTCGGCGCTTGCGCCCTTGGAACAGGGAGGGATCTTTATTTCGTGTCACACCTGCTGTGACATGGGTCCTTGAGTTTTGCGGTCTCATCCGAAGACCGCCCATTTAGTCGCCTATTACGACAAGCAACGGTGATGAAGACCTATTTTAACCCGGTGTTGTAGCATACCCCCCCACCCCCCCCCCCCCCCCCCCCCCCCGCATAGACTGTCCCCACGGGATAGACATTCCTTCCGGAAAGATACGCCTGGCATAGAATTTCCCCCTAGGAAGAATTAACCCCGGTCCAATTTTCCCCCTAGGAAAAACCGCCCCAGTATAGAATTTCCCCTAAATGACAATACGGTCCCCCCCCTTCTTACATTTTAGCTTCGTTTCAGTTAACTAATATAAATATATGTTTGTGATTTAAAGCTTGGAAAACTTTTATGCATTGGAGGCGACAGTGTTCAAACATGTGTTCAGGGATACTGTCCTTTTTGATGGCGACAACCTTAGCATTGCAATTAAATTGGAGTGGGAAAGGAACAAACAGAGGGCTGTCAAATCTAGAATTAAGAGACACAATAAGTAAGTAGTAGAGCATTGAACATTTTTCTCTCAACTTGTCTCCATCCAATGTTTATTGTATACATGATCATGTTTTTTGATAGAGATACTAAGGTTTATAGACCAATATGCACCTGTAATATACATGTACGTTATTGTCTTTAAAAGACTTAATTATATGATCTATATGTTGGATTCTGTACCAGTATTTGATTTGTTTTCAATACCAAATTATTTGTATTTTCAATCAGAGGCTGTCAGAATAAAAAAAATCTGAAAGAGCGGCAAAGGCAACAAAAGGACAGTGAGGAAGTGAGCCAGGATTAAAAACTTTTAAATCATTATTTTCCAGAAATGTCTACCATCATCTGTTTCAAACCTATTTTGTAACTTTTGACAATTTAATTCATATAAAAAATCATTTTACAGAGAATCATTTGCAATGTTTTCTTTCTAAATGTATGCATTATGAATGCAGGTCAAAATGTGTATTGTACTTTTTCAAACAATCATGGGAAAAGGTCAATATAAGTATAATTTACAAATGTATTTTCAACAGGTATTCATTCAATTTGTTTTCATAGATGTAAGTTACTTGTATAGCCAACAATTGACCAACAAAAAAAGAAGCTTTAGATCAATAACCGTCAATATCCGACCTATCCTTTCAACCAATGAAGGGCCAACATTGAACCAACCAGTCTATTTGTCGGCTGTTAGTTGGCTTACAATATTATCTACGTTGGCCCAACAGTAATGCCATCGTTTCAACAAAGGGCCAACATTGGGCCAACCAAAACAACCAACTACCAATATTGGCTGTAAGTTGGCTTACAATTATACCTACATTTGCCCAACAGTATGCCAACATGTAGGACCAACGTTGGGCCGATGAGCAAAATGACCGTGGGCCAACATAGGACTACCAACAGTGGCCCAACGTTGTAAAAAAAAATTGGGCCAATGTTGGCCCGACGTTGTCTTGCTATCTGGGGGGTTATCAGATTTAGGAAAACACAAACACTACCTTTTACTTACGATGGCATCCAGTTGTGGTCATATGACAATACCTGAACTTAGGAAAGAGTTAGAAAAGTTTGGAGCAAAGAAATCGGGAAGAAAGTGGGAACTTGTAAGAAGGTAAATAAACATTCAACGTTTTTATTTTCATCCAAGTAAAATATGATTAACGCAGTAAATAATTATCAATGGTGTTTAGATATTATCTAAATATATCATAACAACGTATAATGGAACTAGGCGTTATCAGAAAGGAATTCTTGTAAAATTTTGCAGATTTACCGAGCTAAGCTAAACTTGAATTTCCTCAGCAATTCCAACATCGTTGCTATATTGCTTCATGTTCGCAGCAAAACAGAAACGCATTTTTATACTGAATGAAACGATTCAGTGTTAAAATTATTTGATTATTGCCACTATGTTTTACATTATAATGATCACCTGCTAAGTGTTATTTGATTACATACTTAATTGAAGCATATAGAAGAATAATCCGAGATTCCTCTGACTCTTAACCCCGCTTTTATTTTGTGACTTCTGCGGGGGAGAGTCAGAGCGGACTCCATATTGAAAAATGGGAATTCAGCGACACCAGCTGGTGTCGCTGCTTTACCTACCTCTTAAAACTTTATTTCGCGGATCTATCTCCCAAGACGTGAGAATTCAGTTAACGGAAGATAAATCTATAAATAGATCATGATTAATACGAACTCTACCCCTGGGGATCATCATTTGAACAAACTTGAATCTGCTCCATCTGTTGACGATTGCAATATGAATATACGACTACTGATGGCAATTGATTTTGTCTTAAAGAGTTACAATGTATGTCCCTATACTTTGCCGTCCTCTTGTGGACTCAACCTACCCTTGGAGACATGAATTGAAGAAACTTTTAACCTACGATTTACGCACAGGGCTAGTGTAGAGAACCCAAGTTATTTTCCGGGGGGGGGGGGGGGGGGGGTCCTGATGTTTCCACACAAGCCCCTGTACACTACGTGGGGATCCTTGCATATTGACCTGATTAACGTCATGGCTCTGTTATTATTGAGATGAAGACTGTTAAACATTACTTCTTAAAACTTTTATCCCCGATCGTGGCCAAACTCTACCCCCTGTGGAGCCATGGTTTGAAGAAATTTAAATCCCCACTCATTAAGGATGCCTTTGTATCAGTTTTGTCTGTCCAAGTCCAGTGACATAAGGTTTTTAAAACATATTGCTATACTTTCACTATATTTTAATTCTTTCCTCTGTCAAAATGGTGTGACCCTTCATTTGAATAGAGAATGCTTTACAGGACGTTTGGTAGAAAGTGGCCCTGTTGTCCTGGAGAACTAGAAAATGTGTAAAGTTTGTATACCTGTTTCACTCGTTTTCCATAACTAGAACAATGTCAATAATTGTGATAACAATAGTTTTCAGTTCTTACTTTAACTCACTTGACTTTGACTCGCATGGCTGCATGTTCGATTGCTGAAAGACGAGTTCAATGACAAAACGCACAGTGTCCGTAAGGTAAAGTCTAAATGACGTTGTGACTTTTATAGCGTAATCTGACAAAATACTTTTACTTACTGCAGACATTAATTTAATTAAATGAATACAAAATATATCCGGATCAGGCTTGTAAAATGTTATGTATAATTATGAAACACTGCCCAGGTTTCATGTTTTCTGAGGGAATGGCGTGATGTTACGAAATTACGAACCTCGGATACGCTCATTTTTGAAAAGTGAAAAAAAAAAAATCTAACTCGTTATAACGAGTTAGTATCTCGTCATAACAAGTTAATTACAGTGGCGAATTTAAGGGGAGGGAGTGGGGGTGGGGCAGCCGGCGCTCCTCTAAAATTTTGAAATTTAAGGTAAAACGTGGTATCTTGCTTACAAAAATGTACAAAAGTCTATTAGTATCATGTAAAAAAAAAAATTCACATTCAATTATCTCGTAATTACGAGAAAAGATCTCGTAATTAATAATATAATAATTATCTCGTAATAACGAGATCTTTTCTCGTAATTACGAGATAATGGAATGTGAACTTATTTTTTTATTTTTACATGATACTAATAGGCTTTCGTACTTTCGTATGATGTACATATTTTGATCAAACAAAATTTTTGTACAGCTTGGTTTCAGAGGATTGTTGTGTAAACACATAGCCGAATCCAGGAAATTGTGAAGGGGGGGGGTGGGGGTGGGGGTCTTGATCCTTTATTTACAACCCTCCACCCCCTTTACATATTTTGCTTGTGTACATAATATCTTAGGAGGATCTTGAGACGTTTTTTACACATGAAAATGCCTTATTAATTTGCTAGTCCCCCCCCCCCCCCCAGTTCTAGCCATTGTTATCGCTATACTCAGATCTGATTTTAAATTTAAAAAGGATGATTTAAAGGTTACTCCAATTAAGCCAGGGCTCTGGGACCACCTAGGCCCCCAGCAGCTCTGCAGTAAATGGTGTAAAATCCTGCATTCTGAGGATTTCCCGGCACTTCTTTTTCACTTTTAAATTGTCTGTTTCTTGAACAAAACTTTTATGTTACTCATACTTTTTAAGAAATCTTCAGGTAGCTCATTACATTAAATCTCTAATTAATGGCCCGTTAAAACACCTCTAATGAAGTGTGATTTCACCATTGAAAAAATGATACAGGCTCTCAATTACTTTATATAAATTCTTGTGATTTATTCCGGAATGATAAAAAGGGTACTTAATAAATATTTAAAAAAATAAAAATAGAATGTTTATATCTGAATCTTTTAGGCATGTTTTATTAGATATTCATATCATGCACCAAATCACAGCGAAATTTCGAATCGAGAGTACTTCATTTGGAAACAAAGTACCTTTTTTACCATTCCGAGATAAATCACAAGAATTTATATAAAGTAAATGAGAGCTTTTATCACTTTTTCGATAGTAATTTTTTTTTGGAAATTCAGACGCAAAAATCTCTTATTTACAAACAAATCACTTTTTTATCATTCCGGGAAAAATCACAAAAAAATTCACATAAAATAATTGAGAGCTTGTATCACTCTTTCGATGGTGGAATCATACTTTATAAGAAGTGTATTAACGAGTCATTAAATAAAATTTTCGTGTAGCCGTCATATAACAACAAACACATCATTATGAAATAAATCACTGGAAGGAAGTCCTGTTTTTACATTTTTTTGTAATTCACTACAGTGCCAGATCCAGAGGGGGGCCTGGGAGTTGGACACCTCTTCCACCCTTCGTCAAAAGACTTTATGAAATAATGCATTTTGAGGGTGGACCCCCCCCCCTCCTTCCTTTGAAAACCAAAATTAATGGTAGACCCCCCAACTTTAAATACTTCCTGGATCCGCCCCTGCACAAATTCAACAAATCCTAAAATATTAAGGAAATAAAACTCGACCACATAATATAGGATAAGCTCGCATGCGCGAGTGCAACAGAGTTTATTCATACACTGTACATAGACATCTGGAGGTTCATCATTTCACTCAACTCATTCTACAACAGAAAAATAGAATGTTACTATATTGTAAGTATATCAAAACACAAATATATATTTGGTTCCAAAACAGAGGTCCGCTGCATACCCCCCCCCCCCCCCCCCCCCCCTCATTGCGACCAATGAATATTGCTAATCGTTTTTTAACTATAAATATGATTATATTTGTACAGAAGGCCGAATTCAATATAAAAAACGGATATAATCAAAGAATTTATATCAATACATTGTTTGCAGATTCCAATTTTTTAATGAAAGGAAATATTTACGTCTGACGTAAATGTTTGCAAAATAAACTAGGCCAAACCAACTCAAGCGATAACATACAGGCTGACACACCGCACAGGTATTTAATTCTCAGGACTAGACGGAAGGTCGAAATAACGGGAGGCCATGTTGGATTTTAAGGTGAGACTAAATTATTATTATAGTAATGACCGCTGTGTTTTATATCATACTATAATTCCATTTCGTTAATTGTTTTAACCTGTCAAAATCTTGAAATGACATTCCGTTTTTATTTAATTAACAGTAAACTTCTCGTGTGATCCCGCCATCAGAAATGCATCCCCGGCGCAGTGCTCAGGAAGTCCTACTGTGTGACCTCTGTGAAACTGTCCCCCTACAGAGTCACTGTGAACTTTGTAATATAAATCTCTGTGTTAACTGTGCAGTAAAGCATCTCTCAGACTCGTCTAAAAGACACAAAGTCGTGCCCTTTTTACACAGAAAGTCTACTAACTACCACAAATGCCCAGACCACGCCGATAAACACTGTGAAATGTACTGTGAGAAATGTAGCATTCCTGTCTGTTTAACCTGCGTCACTTCAGGTAAACACAAAGGTCACGAAATATCAGATATTCTGGAAAAACTCAGCGCTAAAACAGAAATTTTACAAAAAGATCTAGAAGAACTCGAGACAAGGATTTATCCCCGATATGAAGGAATGACGTCTGATGTCGAAACTGAGAAAGCCGAATTAGAAAGGAAATACGGGAAACTGACGACAGATGCCGATGAACAAGGAGAAAACCTACACCGGGAGATTACTGCCATTGTCAACCGACGGAAATCCGCCATTACGGAGATGAAAAACAAACACCTATCTACCCTGAATAAAAATACAGATGAAATCACACAGAAAATGACTGAACTCAAACAGATCATGTCCGACTTGAAATCAATCCTAAAATCAAATGACGTCTCCTTAACCTCTACTTACAAATCTAGGAATTCCGAATTTAGAACATTACCGCCTAAAGTCCGAGTCACATTACCGAGTTTGTCTCCTCAGAAAATAAACAAAGATCAGCTCAATGAAATGTTCGGTTCTCTGTCGCCATTATCCATTAACACAGAACATGGCGACACAATGAAGTCAGCAGAAGCTGTATCGTCTCCTCCAGTCAAACCACTGCTTGATGAGCCGCGCGTCACCGCCACCATAGACACTGGGTATAACAGACTATTCAGTGTTAGCTGTCTGAGTGAAGATCAAGTCTGGACATGCGGGGGGAACGACACCATGAAGCTGCTCAACCTCCAGAGTAAACTACTGACATCAATACAAACCAAGTCAGGGAGAGAACCAATAGACATAGCAGTGACACGGGACGGAGATCTTGTTTATACTGACTATTGTAATAACACCGTGAACTTAATTAGGAATAAACAGATACAGACCGTGATCACACTACAGGGGTGGAGACCTCTCTATGTCTGCTGTACCGCGGCTAACGATCTCCTGGTTACCATGATCAGTGATGATAGAAAACAATCCAAAGTCGTGCGTTACTCCGGCTCCACAGAGAAACAAAGCATTCAGTTTGATGATCAGGGTCGTCCTCTCTACTCATCTCATCACATTAAATACCTCAGTGAGAACAGGAACCTGGATATCTGTGTGGCTGACCGGTTAGCTAGTGCAGTAGTGGTGGTCAATCAGTCAGGAAAACTCCGATTTAGATACACTGGTCATCCCTCTAATACCAAGCAATCATTTGATCCATGCGGCATCACTACAGACAGCCAGAGTCACATCCTGACAGCAGACTATGACAATCACCGTATCCACATCCTAGATCAGGACGGACAGTTCCTCCGTTACATTCACTGTGGTTTAGAGTTTCCTCACGGTTTATGTGTGGACATCAGAGACAACCTCTTTGTGGCTGAGTGGGGCACTGCTAAAGTGAAGAAAATCCAA
The DNA here is from genome assembly GCF_947568905.1 of Ostrea edulis. Classification (NCBI taxonomy): domain Eukaryota; kingdom Metazoa; phylum Mollusca; class Bivalvia; order Ostreida; family Ostreidae; genus Ostrea; species Ostrea edulis. The sequence continues at coordinate 56,365 of NW_026606044.1, read as the reverse complement.
TATCTATAAACACAGTGTTAATTACTCAGCTCTACAGCGTTAATTACACAGCTCTACACAGTGTTAATTACACAGCTCTACACAGCGTTAATTACACAGCTCTACAGTGTTAATTACACAGCTCTACAGTGTTAATTACACAGCTCTACAGTGTTAATTACACAGCTCTACACAGCGTTAATTACACAGCTCTACACAGCTCTACACAGCGTTAATTACACAGCTCTACACAGTGTAACTTACAGAACTGTGTTAATTACTTCTACTTGTTAATTACATCTGCTTGTTAATTACAGTCCTGTGTTAATTACAGCCCTGTGTACATTACAGTCCTCTGTTTGTGATGTGTAACATGTACTTGTGTTTGTGAGTTTAACAGAACATTATTTTGTTTGTGAATTAATTCAATATGTGTTTGATTTTACAATGTATATATTAGATAAACATGATACAGAGTTCAGTCTTACATTATTACTGAGAACTTACTTAGATTTGTAGTACTGTAACAAAGAGTGACCCCAAACGTCTAGTCTTCATCACAGATCTTCAGATTCAAGGTCACAGTCTTCTGTTTACCATCAATAACATCACACCACTTATCTAAATCTCCACCGTCCTACAAAATAAACAAAGTGTAATCATATCAAACTGAATTGTCAAGGATAGTATGTGATATGTAAATGTAATGGGAAGGAAAAGAAGATATGGCTGAACCGGGAATCGAATCCAAGGCCCTTCATTCCCACGATATGACAGGACCAGGAATCGGACCCGAGACCCCTGTATTACTAGTCGGGTGATCTAACCACTGAGCTATCCAAACCAATATCAATGGTTTGACTGGTCCGGGAATCAAACCCGACACCCCTGTATTACATATGTAATAGTCAGGTGCTCTAGACACACAAAACTATCCTGGCCAATATCCACAATACAAAGTGAGCTTTTCCAATTGAAATTTATCTGTTGTTATTGACTTTTTACATTATCATCTTCTCCACAACCACTTGGCCAATTCCAATCAAAACTGGTACCATTCATCCTTAGGTAAAGGGAATTCATGATTGTTCAAATGATTGATTTATTGTATCTTGTTTAACATTTAAATTTAGACCTATACTCGGCACTTACGGCCATTATCGCAGTATCAAATATCATTTTATCAAAGGGTCTTGTGATAAAGAATCTGATATACGGAGTTATGATCTTTATGCAGTTTTCTTAAAAGTTGGTCAAACTCCGAAGCCAAACTTTGATAGCTAACAAGGTTTTGTCACAAGAAATGCACACATGAACTAGAGGCCCATGGGTCACATCGCTCACCTGAGTCACATTGCCTCATATTTAAAGATTTTTCCTATGTATTCGCATGTAAAACTTTGATCCCTATTGTGACCCCAACCTACTCCCGGGGGCCATAATTTTTTTCAAAATTGAATCTGGACTAGGTCAGGAAGCTTTCATGTGAATGTAAACTTTTCTGGACCAGTGATTTTTCAGAAGAGGACTTTCAATGATTTTCCCTATATATTTGTATGCAAAACTTTGATCCCCCACCCCCTTGTGGCCCTATCCTACCTCCGGTGGCCATGATTTTAAGAAATTGAAATATGTCAAAACTTTCATGTAAATATCAGCTTTTCTGGCTAAGTGGTTCTTGAGAAGAAGATTTTTAAAGATTTTTCCTATATATTTGTACATAAAACTTTGATCCCCTATTGTGGCCCCATCCAACCCCGGGGCCATGATTTGAATAAACTTGAATCTGCACTATGTCGGGAACCTTTCATGTGAATCTCAGCTTTTCTGGCTCAGCGGTTCTTGAGAAGAAGATTTTTTAAAGAGTTTTCCTATATCTTTACATGTAAACCTTTGATCTCCTATTGTGGCCCCATCCAACCCCCAGGGCCATGATTTTAAGAAACTTGAATCTGCAGTATCTAAGGAAGCTTTCATGTAAATTTCAGTTGTTCTGGCTCAGTGGTTCTTGAGAAAAAGATTTTTAAAGATTTTTCCTATATATCTGTATGTAAAACTTTGATCCCCTATTGTGGGGGCGCCCCATCCAACCCCTGGGGCCATGATTTTAACAAACTTGAATCTGCATTATGTCAGGAAGCTTTCATGGAAATCTCAGCTTTTCTGGCTCAATGGTTCTTGAGAAGAAGATTTTTGAAGATTTACCTTATATATTTGTATGTAAAACTTTGATCTATTGTGGCCCCATCCAACCCCCAGGGGCCTTGAGTTTTACAACCTTGAATCAACACTATGTTAAGAAGCTTTCACGTAAATTTCCACTTTCCTTGCCGAGTAGTTTTTGAGAGAAGATTTTTAAAGATTTTCCCTATATATTTGTATGCAAAACTTTGATCCCCCCCCCCCCTTGCGGCCGCATCCTAACCCAGGAGGCCATGATTTGAACAAACTTGAATCTGCACTATATAAGGAAGCTTTCATGTAAATCTCAGCTTTTCTAGCTAAGTAGTTCTTGAAAAGAAGATTTTTCCTATATATTTGCATGTAAAACTTTGATCCCCTATTGTGGCCCCATCCAACCCATCCAACCTCTGGGGGGCCATGATTTGAACAAACTTGAATCTGCACAAGGTCAGGAAGCTTTCATGTAAATTTCAGCTCCTCTGGCCCATTGGCTTTTGAGAGGATGATTTTTAAAGATTTTTTCTATTTATTTCCAATTTCCATGTAAAACTTTGATCCCCTATTGTGGCCCCAATCTACCCCCGGGGGCCATGATTTGAACAAACTTAAATCTGCACTGTCTCTGGAAGCTTTCGCGTAAATTTCATCTCTTCTGGCTCATAGGTTCTTGAGAAGAAGAATTTCAAATGACCCCACTCTATTTTTGCATTTATGTGATTATCAACCCTTTGAAGGGGGCATGGCCCTTCATTTGAACAAACTTAAAAGCCCTTTACCCAAGGATGCTTGTGGCCAAGTTTGGTTATAATTGGTCCAGTGGTTCTTGAGAAAAAGATGAAAATTTGAAAAGTTTATGACGAAGCCGATGACACCGACAAACAACGGACAAATTTTGATTAGAAAAGCTCACTTAAGCCTTCGGCTTAGGTGAGCTAGAAAGTTAGACACACAGACAGACGATGGACAACAGGTGATCAGAAAAGCTCAGGTGAAATTAAAAAACTAGCTATGTCGTAGCTATACAATTGTCTTTACTCAAGGGTCATCATTTTACAAAAAGAGAAGATTTTTCCTATATATTACTATGTAATACTTCTGTGAGAAAGTTTCCCAGTTTACATACGGAAGGTCGGTGGTTTCTTCCGAGGTACATTGTATCTGGGTTCTCTCTTCCACCAATAAAAACTGGGCGCCACCAAATAACTGAAACATTTTTTAATGTGGCAGAAAAAAATCAACCAATCTAATATGACTCCACCATTTTTGATCCCCTATTGTGGTCCCATCTTATTTCGTGGTGCCATAACTTGAACAAACTTGAATCTACACTATGTCAGGAAGCATTTATATAAATTTCAACTTTTCTGACTTTGTGGTTCTTGAGAAGATTTTTAAATGACTCCACCGTATCTTTTTAAAAGTTCCCCTTTGGATGGAGCATAGTCCTCCATTTTGCACAAACTTGAATCCTCTTTACCCAAGCATGCTTTGAGGCAAGTTTGGCTGATATTAGCCCTGTGGTGCTTGAGAAGAAGTAAAAAATGTTAAAAGTTTATGAAGAGACGAAAAGACTGATGCTGGACAAAATGTGATCAGAATAGCTCACTTTAGCTTTAAGCTCATGTGAGCTAAAAAGGGTTAACACTATATGCCCCAGCCATTGCCTAAATGAGGCATAAAACATTTTACATAATTTCATCAACAAACCTGACATCTTCTACAGCAATAGAGCTATCGAAGTCCTACAAAATGTTAGAGTCTCAGGGAAAGTATCCTCATCAATCAGCCGGACATCTCAAGTAACTGCTACCCTGTAAAATTGATTTCAACAGTATTAGGTAACCAAAGTGATTTCTTCCCACCATTATATTATGCTATTAGAACACGAATGTCTACAAAAAATCCATGTAATCATTCTGAATGTACCAAATTGAGAACAAACCTCAATTTAGAAACACTCAGTCTTTATAAATCAAGTCCTATACAACAACAATGAAAAGTTTCTTGTCCCCTCACCTCCCAACGTAAATTTCAGAAAATAGTTCTCCATTTCTCTTGTCTCAACGTAAAGTTCAGAAAACAATTCTCATTCCTGTCACCTCACTACATAAAGTTCAGAAAATAATTCTCATTCCTGTCACCTCACTACATAAAGTTCTGAAAACAGTTCTCCACCCCTAACCTCCCAATGTAAATTTCAGAAAATAATTTTCCACCTCCTCACATCCCAACGTAAAGGTCAGAAAATAGTTCTTCAACCCTCACCTCCAAACGTAAAGTTCAGAAAACAGATCTGTACCCCCTCAGCTCCCAACGTAAATTTCAGAAAATAGTTCTCCACCCCCTCACCTCCAAGCGTAAATTTCAGAAAACAGTCCTCACCCCTCACCCACCAACATAAAGTTCAAAAAATAGTTCTCCAACCCATCATGTCTCAACCTAAATTTCAGAAAACAGTTCTCCTATCCTAACGATATAAGGATTTTCCTCATATTTTCACATGTAAAACTTTCATCCCTATTGTGGCCCCATCCTACCTCCAGGGTCCATGAATTTTATAAACTTGAATCTGCAATATGTCAAGAAGCTTTCGTGTAAATGTAAACTTCTTTGGCCCAATGGTTATTGAGAAGAAGATTTTTAAAGATTTTCCCTTTATATTTTTATATAAAACTTTGATCCCTTATTGTGACTCCACCCTTCTCCTGGGGGCATAATTTAAAAAACTTGAATTTGTACTATGTCAGAAAGCTTTCTGGTAAATGCAAACTTTTTTGGCTCAGTGATTTTTCATCAGATTTTCCCTATACATGTATATTTATCTATAAAACCTTGATCCCCTATTATGGCCCTATCCTACACCCGGGCACCATAATTTTAACAAACTTGAATCTGTACTATGTCAGGAAGCTTTCATGTAAATTTGTATTTTCCTGGCACAGTGGTTCTTGAGAAGATTTTAAAAGATTTTACCTATGCATTTGAATGTAAAAGTTTGATCCCCTATTGTGGCCCTAATGAACCCCCAGGGCATGGTTTTAACAAACTTAAATTTGTACTATGTCAGGAAGCTTTCATGTAAATTTCAGCTCTTCTGGCCCAGTGGTTCCTGACAAGAACATTTTTAAACAACCTCACCCTATTTTTGCATTTTTGAGATTATCTTCCCTTTGAAGGGGGCATGGTCCTTCATTTGAACAAATTGAGTCCCCTTTACCCAAGGATGCTTTGTGCCATGATTGGCTGAAATTGGCCAATTATTTCTGGAGAAGATTTTCAAAACTCGTCAATGTATTTTCACTATTTCGCTATTAACCCCCCCCCCCCTTTTTGGAAAGGGGCATGACCCTTCATTTGAACAAACTTGAATCCCTTTGTGTCCGGTTTGGTTGAAATTGACCCAGTGATTCTGAAGAAGAAGATTTTTTAAAGATGTTAATGTAGTTTTACTATTTTGCTATTATCTCCCCCTGGAGAAGAGTGTGTCCCTTCATTTGAACAAACTTGAATTCCCTTTATCCAAGGAATGGATGTGTTGTGCCAAGCTTGGTTGAAATTGGTCCACAGGTTCTGGTGAAGAAGATGAACATGTGAAAAGTTTATGATGACCCCTACGACAACAATGGACAAATTTTGGTAAAAAAAAAAAAAAGGTCCCAATGTACATTATTTCAGCCAATTAAATTTCAGAATATCCCCACTGTTTTACCATAAATGGGGTCATTGGCCTGTTGTGTTTGTCCTTCCGAGGCACCGATGACCCTAATCCTATCCCCTGAAGCCAGACTTCAAACAATTTACAATATATCAGCAAGGTTTCACATGACTTATAGAGGTTTCGTATTTTTAGCTCAGTAGTTATGGAGACGATTCTTAAATGACCCAATGCTATCTATTTTCATTTGTTGATTATCTAATCTTTGAAGGCCGTTCATTTAATCGATTTTCAATCCTTTAACGATACTAAGTTTGGTTGAAATTGGGCTATGTGATTGTAGAGAAGTTGAAAACAAGTTTAATGACAGATGGACAGACAGATGTACAACAGACAATGGGTGATCAGAAAAGCCCACTTGAGCTTATAGCTCAAACAACCTAAAAAAAATTAAGAAATTTTACCAGTTCCATACAAAAATTTGTCTTCAGAAATGGATCAGGTGCTTAAGAAAACCTCTGTCTGCTTTTAAGAGATACCGGTAGGAACTGCTCCTATTGCAGGTTGTCATCTCATGACGCCCAGGGAGCTGAAAAACCAAAGTGACAATGTAGAGTGCTGGAATGACCAGAAATCAAACAGGTAAATGAAAGTTTGAACAAATTAAGGAGGTATGCTACACCAGAGAAATTTGATGTAGATGAAAAGTGGAGGATATGTCGAACCTGTGACCTACAGTTCAGCAGTCGGTATTCTAACCTACTGAACTACTCGGCTAGGTATTTAAATGGAAAAGGAAAAGTCAAATATTGCTGATATCGATTTTTTCATCCATGTCTTTAAAGGCAGTCAGCCATTATGACAATGTAGAGTACTACTTTAAAATTCAAAGAAGTAGGGAGAAAACCCATCCAGAGTGAATTAAGGTAGAACTGGACTCTTTCTGACGTTCAATTTGGTCAAAGTTTACCTATTCAAATAAGAAAAGGTCAAAATATTAGGTTTACATAACAATTTTGTGGCAAAAATTGTAATCTGTGGGCCTGTGAAGGTTTATGATCAATTAGGCTACCCTACTTTGATTTGTTTTCATTGTTTGGGAATTTTCAAGTACAAAATGGGAAAATAATTGCTAAAGATTCTAAAATTCCTAACTTAGAGGGCACTTCATACATCATAACAAAGCATTCAGATGGTGGACAATGCATCCCATCTTAAAGACCCAACTTTAAGTTAACATCCCCAAATTGTTAGCTGTCTGGCCATCAAACATTTAACAATAGATCTCAGGTGGAGTGCCATCTGCAGAAACTATCATGGTCTAGAGCTACTCTAGAGAGGTGTTTTGATAACAATAACAGCAAGTACCTACAGGTATTCTTTAGATCTTGAGGAAGCCCTGTATTCTAGAGTTTTGATAGCATTGACCTGTTCACAACTGCTATTTTCTCATAATTCAATTGTTTTTTAAAAGACCCCTGAACAATGCATTTTAATATAATTGTAATTTTCCCCTCTATATACATGTATTATAAATTACACAATCAGAAATCAAACAATAATTTGCACATTAATTTCTAAACCTTGCAACTTATTGAAATAATTTATATTATCATTTTATGATAGCTCTATATCTATAAAAGAAATTATTCATTGAGCCAATGACCAAGAGTAAAAACAGAAAGAGGGGGTTGTGTAGACTGAATGTCATCTAGCCATAGGGATACAACTACTATACAAGCACTATGACCACAGAAACACTTACTGCAGACCCTTCCTGTGTACATCAAAAGTATACACAGCACCCTGATCTCTTGGCCAGGTAAATAACAATGACCATAGATGAGTTCTGCCCACATCCAGTGATCCATGAAGAAACCATACGGTATTTTATTTGGGTCTTTAAGACAGATATGCATACATTGCTGAACCATAATACGTCCCACCTACAAACAGACTTACAGACATTGATGTACCATGGTATGCCCCGTCTACAGACAGATATATACACACATCGATATACCATAATACATCCCATCTACAGACAGACATACAGATATTGCTGTACCATAATACGCCCCATCTACTGACAGACATAGACATTGCTGTACCATAATACGTCCCATCTAGAGACAGAGAGACATTGCTGTACTATGATGCATCTCATCTACAGACAGACTTACAGACATTGCTGTACCATAACACATCCCATCTACAGACAGACATACAGACATTGCTGTATCACAATATGTCCCATTTACAGACGGACATAAGGACATTGCTTTGCTATGATACGTCGCATCTACAGACAGACATACAGACATTGCTATACCATAATACACCACATCTACAGACGGACATACAAACATTGCGGTACCATAATACGTCCCAACTAAAGGTCCAGGTATATAACATGTTCAATTGGTAATGCACGACAGACGAAACACAATGATGGATGCAGTCCAACAGCAATAATCACTCAGGTAATCTGGGGAGTCAGGTACATGTAATCTACTGTTAATTCTGTAGGTAACTGTATGTAAACTGGTACAATGCATGCAGCTCATGTCTTTGTCTATGAACCAAATTAACAACATTTGAACAACATTTAACATGTAAAATAACATTAGCAAGTGCTGTATTATAATTTACATAGTCTAAGGGAGATAACTGTAAAATCTGCCTCCTTGCTCATTACATGAACTTGAACTAAACTTTTTACAATAAAAATGAATACTTCTCTGATTCTTCTCAGGTCAAAAGAGGACACCTACAGATTGCTACACCCCATCAATTTTCAATAAAGTGTTCAGTCTCCAACAGCAGGCAATGATGAGGTGGTCAGTTAAGAAAATTTCTTCTGCCCATTCATACAAGTCCCTAAAAAAATTTCAATGATACGTTATTGCCAAAATTGAGATTGTAAATGCGGCTAAGCTGATCGAGTCACATATGTTGCCAGCTGGTGAATGTCAAGACACTCGGGAGAAATGAGTCCCTACATGAAATCCCTGTTTAGAGTGAGTGGTACCTACTATAACCCCCTGTACACATTATGTACTCAGGAGTGGGTGAATCGTTCTTGCAGCCAGCAACACAAACTGTACCCCTTCTTTTAAAGTGTCACCTCAAAGCATGAAATAATTAACATGGTGACAAAGAATGAACTTTGCTGAATACATGGTCACTTACTAGATCACAATGAGAAAACGAAGATGACGTCGACTATTGTGTTAATTTTATGGGTTTTTTTCTATTTTCTATTGCTTGTAGGAGTTATGAGATTGATCACTGTTCGTTATCTTCATCTTGCATGTGACAAACAAAACCTAGCTCAGACTCATTTTTAAATATTGTCTTTAAACTATGTAACAAGAAGACTTGATTTATTTCTTTAAGAGATTATAAAATACAATGTATATATATATTTTTTTCTTTTCTTAATTATTTGCTAGCAGTTAACATGGTTATTAGGTACAACTATGTGTTTTTAAGTTTAACAATGAATGTTTGAAATCTAAAAACTTGTTTTTAATAAAAGTGTTTTATTATATTCATGAATCATGAAATTTGAGCCAGCCGTTTTCATATGCATTGAGCTCAAGGGGCGGTAAAAGTTCAAATGCTTATTTAAAAGAATAAGTTTATAGCCAACCAGGAAGTAAAACGAATCTAAAATAATGTAGCTCTGTACCTTGTAATGCTTCTTGAGAAACTTCTCTGATGGGACCAACAGGCTTAGTCACTCTTCTGATAATGGACTAGGCAGATCCATTCCATGTCTGTGTGCAGGGTAGTGCTACGATCCCACCATTAACTTAGTGGACAACATCCTAGATAAGATAGACAATATGAAATAAATAAAAAACATGAACAAATATCTCAGTACAAAAACAAAACGAGCGAGACACAAAGTAGACAGGATTACGAGTCCGAGACAAAAAAGTGGACATCCTGAGCAGCGTTCAGATCCAAATCGTTAGTTTTACAATTATTCTTTGATATTAATATTCTTTCAATTATTACACTAATTGATGCATTTTTGATGCTGTGCCCCACAACGAAACCCCGCAGGTGGATATAGTGCATCTTCCCCTACCTGGACCCAGGGGTCGCGATGTTAACTATAAATCTACAGGATTTGGAGATGCTAGTACCCACAATAAAAAAAAAAATAGAATTCATCATGATTTGGTCTTTAAAAGATTTTCATTAAAAATGTATACTTTATTCATATGTAATAATTACAACCATTTTGAGAACTCGTACCCAGATTTTTATGACAGAAATTACAGTTTTTTCTGCAGGAGAACTCGTACCCACATTTCTATTTGATAAAATGACAAAGTTTTTCTCCAGGAGAACTCGTACCCACTGAGATATTAATGGGTACGACTTCTCTTGGAGAACTTGTACCCAAATTTCTGGGTACGAGTTCTCCTGGGTACGGGTTCTCCTGGGTACGAGTCCTCCAGAAGTCCTTAGTCCTAACACAGGCCACAATATTAAACAACTTGAACCTTTATAAATATCAAATGCCATATTGTACCCTGTGGTTTCTAAAAAAAAAAGATTTCCAATATATCAGGAATTATATTTAAATCTTGAACCTCTTCTAATGCCTCGTCCTTGTCCCCAGAGACAGCTTTGACCTAAACCAGTGGCGGATCTACTGGGGGTTAACACCCGGGCACCCCCACCCCATCCTCATTTGGATGAATAATTGTTTTTAAAAGATTTTGTTTTTTGTTTTTATGGTCTTAGGTAGAAAAAGTACACAATTACGTCGCACCCCTTTCAAAATTGCCTTTATGCCCATTTCTCATATATTTCTACTTTATTGATAAAATTGCCGACTCCTGTGCCTAGATCCGTCACTGGTGTAAACAAGCTCAAAGTTACGTTAGGCCAAGGTTGACAATCCCATAGATATTTCTTTTATGCAACCACAGGCACCTGAATTTCTGTCAATAAGTTCCTCAATAAAGCCAAAGATCGAAAAATCCTACCCCCTCTATACAAGTGTAGAGGGGGTAGGCTTTATTGAGCGACTTATTGACAGAAATTCCGGTGCCTGTGATGCAATTCACATATATAGATAATTAACCAGACAATATATTCAGTGTATTACCTAATAGCACTGTACCCGACAGTCATTTTTGCTAAGTACCTGCAAAGATCCCTAAAATAAGCTTTTCTTTCGAATTCGGCATCCATTTCCGTTTTCACGGCAAATGTCTTCTGCTTCTTAAAGAAAGACAACTCTTGTAGATTTTTAGTCAATCGTAACTACTCGGCCATTTCCGCTACACTAAAAAGTAACAAAGGAGATTTTCAACTCAAAATGTTCGCCGGAAACATAGGTAATGTTACGCGCTGCGATGCAATCGTAACTACTCGGCCATTTCCGCTACACTAAAAAGTGGCGGATCAAGAAAATTCTTTCAAAAAGGGAGGTGAATCGAAGACCGCAAAAGAGCAAATGCTGATAATTTTTAGTTGATAACGTTCAAATAAAACCTACCCACCAGATCCGCTACTGTAAATTATGTAGTGCTCAGATAAAATTATCACTTCAAAATATCAGCGTGTATAATCCTCCCACTCCAAACACTTAATTATTTTTTACGCTTAGGCTACAAGGTTAATTTGAACAAACTTTTCTCGCATTATTCAGATACGAAATAAGCCACAGGAAGACAAGCAGTCATTTCAAACCCCTCAATATAACCCCACCCCACCCCTATTGATATGCATATCCAAGATTTGAATATCATCGCTTTCAAACGCGAAAACTACGCAAAATATTCCATTTCAAACACAATTAAAGTAGTTTTAGGCATGAAAAGAATTACTTCTGCTGACAAAATGAAAAAAAAGTGTAGAAATATGTTAATGTTTGATTTTGACGCATATAATATTTCCCGCATAAATCGTATATATGTGCTGGGTTGGTTGGGATTTCATCATTTCCTCTACATGCTATAAATTTTACTCTGCAAAACAGTTATAAGTTTAAACATATAGATAACAGTCAATCATGCACTGTAATTTTACTTGAGTTCCCTTTGAACAAAATGATCTGAGAATTTTCCATATAATTTTGAATAAAAACAACATTTACTGTGCTGAAGATGTGTATTTTAGTGAGAAACTTTGCTTACGTTAAAAGGATTCTCGGTTCCCCTACGCCACAAGATTTTCACCCCCTCCCCCTCCTACGCCACAAGAGGTTTTCGGTCTAATACTCAGCATATCATGATTTTGTGTTAGTTTCTTCAGTCGAATATTGAGTTCCCATTCAAAGGAAATGTTTCTGGTAAAAAAAAAAATAAACAACACAACAACCTTGGCACTCTATGCAGTAGGAATGAATATTTCTCATTAAATACACCGTAAAAATATACCCGGCGCCTACCCTACTTGTATATTGTCGAAGTGTTTGTGTATTTTCAAAGAGCTCTAGACTCCCCAATTGCTAGTCCTATCTTGTCAATTACCATTATCAGTGGCGGATTTGGGGGGGTGGGGGGGGGGGGGGTGGGGGGGGTGCGCAGCCGGCGCGCGCCCCCCCAAATTTTTCAAATTTAAGGTAAATCGTGGTATCTTGTTTAAAAAATATACTAACCGATAAAAGAAGCAATAATTTCATCCACTCCCGGAGAAATAAATAACAAAATGTTTTGTTTTCTTGAAATACTGTCATTTTTATTAATTTTACCATATCAAAACTGATAGAAAATTGTACAAATGACTAAATAGGAGACATATTTAAGGCTCTATAAAACCTGTAAAATCCAGAAGCTTCCGGAGGCTTTGCCCCCTGCCCCCCCCCCCCCCCCCCATGGTTTCGCCCTGGACCCAGTGGGGGCCACAAGGCGGCCCCCAGACCCCCTGCCTCATATAGTGGTGCCCCCAGTTGCCACAATTCCTGGATCCGCCCCTGATTGTCTTCCGTGCAATACTTTTGGCAATCTAAATTTATTTTGATCTTTGAATACTTATTGACATACTTTCTTCGCTTCGAATTCACATCCCCGCGCTACACCGATCACGGTCCCCGCATATTGTCGTTTTAATGAATGGTTGAAAGATCACCTTCTTTTCCGCAGTTGGTTGTAAAGAGATATTATCGTCGGTTTTGAGTAATACGCTTCTGGTGCATGCCGTAAATCGTTAAATGTTTATAGACTAATAGTACAGTAATTACTATTGGTAAAAATTTTCATGATATAAACTATATTCAGAAGTAAAATTTTAATAACAAAAGAGTCTACATTTTTTTTTTTTTACTTCGTTGTGCATACCTATGGCAGTTTGATTCATGGCATATGCGCGGGAGGTTGTAAAAACACAGGCAATTACGGAATCCCAGAAATTACACATAAAACACGGAAGAATCACGGACAGATTTTTTAAAGTCACGGATTCACAGACAAAAAGTTACGGAAATTCTATAAATCGACTTGATTGAAGAATTCATATGAAATATGGATTAAAATAAGATGTATTACTTGTATAATGAAAGAAATATACAGTCTCAAGTTCAGTTCGTAAATTTTGCATGTTCATAATGTGATGAAACAATTACAGCGACGTCACAATGCACGGAGACTGTAAATAGCAATGTGCGCGGCTTTCTGTGCAGAAGTGCAACATTTCGAATTAGGTCTGTCGTCCTTAAGTTCAAAAGATTTTTCGGTTCCCCTACGCCACACTATTTTCACCCCCTACGCCGCACGAGATTTTCGGTCAAATACTCGGCATATCATGAATTTATGTTGGTTTCTTCAGTCGAATATTGAGTTCCGTGCAATACTTTTGGCTATTTAAATTTATTTTGATTAAACACAGCCAGTCTTTGAATACTTATTGGCCTACTTTCCTCGCTTCGAATTCACACACCCGCGCTTCACCGATCACGGTCCCCGCATGTGGCATTGTACACGGTGGTTGTGTCAACGTTGAAATAACGTTCGTGTTTCAATCATTGAAGGTTAGGACTATCCAACATTGTATCAGCGTTTAAACATCGTTTAAATGATATTCCTTCATGACTTTTGGTGTACATTATATTACGTCGTGTTGTTTTAAATAATCATTGAATTATATTGATGTAGTACGTATACGTGTTTACTGTTGAAACAACCCCTGGTCTATCTATCCTCTATCTCCATCTGACTTCCCCTGCTAATGCATCCGTTTTTCTCTCATATTCCACAAAAATGAGCAAAATATTGATTACGACGAAAATAGTATGTTCGACTGTAAAAACAGGTATAAATTTAGCTAAGACCGATATAAATTTAGCCAAAGACTGATATAAATTTAGCCAAAGACCGATATAAATTTAGCCAAAGACTGATATAAATTTAGCCAAAGACCGATATAAATTTAGCCAAAGACTGATATAAATTTAGCCAAAGACTGATATAAATTTAGCCAAAGACTGATATAAATTTAGCCAAAAACTGATATCAATGCCAAAGACTGATATAAATTTAGCCAAAGACCGATATAAATTTAGCCAAAGACTGATATAAATTTAGCCAAAGACTGATATAAATTTAGCCAAAGACTGATATAAATTTAGCCAAAAACTGATATCAATTTAGCCAAAGACTGATATCAATTTAGCCAAAGACTGATATAGATTTAGCAAAAGACCGATATAGATTTAGACAAAGACTGATGTAGATTTAGCAAAAGACTGATATAAAATTAAACAAAGACTGATATAAATTTAGCCAAAGACTGATATAAATTTAGCCAAAGACTGATATAAATTTAACCAAAGACTGATATGAATTTAGCCAAAGACTGATATGAATTTAGCCAAAGACTGATATAAATTTAGCCAAAGACTGATACAAATTTAGCCAAAAACTGATATGAATTTAGCCAAAGACTGATATAAATTTAGCCAAAGACTGATATAGATTTAGCCAAAGACTGATATGAATTTAGCCAAAGACCGATATAAATTTAGCCAAAGACTGATATAGATTTAGCAAAAGACCGATATATAAATTTAGCCAAAGACTGATATAAATTTAGCCAAAGACTGATGTAGATTTAGCAAAAGACTGATATAAATTTAACCAAAGACTGATATAAATTTAGCCAAAGACTGATATAGATTTAGCCAAAGACCGGTATAGATTTAGCCAAAGACCGATATAAATTTTGACAAAGACTGATATAGATTTAGCCAAAGACTGATATAAATTTAGCCAAAGACTGATATAAATTGAGCCAAAGACAGATATAAATTTAGCCAAAGACTGATATAGATTTAGCCAAAGACCGATATAGATTTAGCCAAAGACTGATATAAATTGAGCCAAAAACCGATATAAATTTTGACAAAGACTGATATAAATTTAGCCAAAGACTGATTTAAATTTAGCCAAAGACAGATATAAATTTAGCCAAAGACTGATATAGATTTAGCCAAAGACCGATATAGATTTAGCCAAAGACTGATATAAATTTAGCCAAAAACCGATATAAATTTAGCCAAAAACCGATATAAATTTAGCCAAAGACTGATATAAATTTAGCCAAAAACCGATATAAATTTAGCCAAAGACCGATATAAATTTAGCCAAAGACCGATATAGATTTAGCCAAAGACAGATATAAATTTAGCCAAAGACCGATATAAATTTAGCCAAAGACCGATATATAAATTTAGCCAAAGACCGATATAAATTTAGCCAAAGACCGATATAAATTTAGCCAAAGACCGATATAGATTTAGCCAAAGACAGATATGAATTTAGCCAAAGACCGATATAAATTTAGCCAAAGACCGATATATAAATTTAGCCAAAGACTGATATAAATTTAACCAAAGACTGATATAAATTTAGCCAAAGACTGATATAGATTTAGCCAAAGACTGATATAAATTTAGCCAAAGACTGATATAGATTTAGCCAAAGACCGGTATAGATTTAGCCAAAGACCGATATAAATTTTGACAAAGACTGATATAAATTTAGACAAAGACTGATGTAAATTTAGCCAAAGACTGATATAAATTGAGCCAAAGACAGATATAAATTTAGACAAAGACTGATATAAATTTAGACAATTTAGCCAATTGCCGTTTACTACCATGCCTGTACGTCCACTCATATATTTTTTTACCGCCGAAAAATTTCGGAAGAAGAAACCACTGTATGCGCATGCCCGTTTGTTAAATTAGCTAGCTGCTGACATGTGGTACTGAGTGAAGTCCGAAATTATTCGGGTCGATGTTTGGACGGACCGAATTAAGGCCCTAACGGTAACACGTACATGTAAATAAAAGATGTCATCTCTCTACATCGGAACTAGAAAATTTTGGAACTCTTCAGAAAAAAAGTTACGAAAATGATGCATCAACTGGACAACTCTTGTATACAAATTAGTAATGGTTAAAGTTGTATGACCCGATGTTCATGCATTATTTTTGTACATAATTACTTTAAAGCAGATTAATTACTTTATAAAGTTATTAACTTTCCCTTAATTACATTCTTGAAAACATCTGCATGTAA
>NW_026606044.1:0-35000 GCF_947568905.1 Ostrea edulis | reverse complement strand
CTCGTCGAAGTCGACATGTATTACACCGAATATATGCAACTCCAGTTGTCGCATTTTCTCGGCCTGGATTTCGGCGTAGTCATGGTAAGCTTTTAGAAATCCTTCGATGACGGCCAGTTGGAGACGGTAGCTGTATTTGAACGGTCGAATCTTCATCTCTTTGGCCCGGTCGTACCTGTTCTGCGTCTCTGACAACCTGTAGTTTAAGAGAACTATTTGTTCGCACGCCCGGCGGAACTTTCTCGTCGTCTCCGCCAAATCCTTCTTCGCCAACTCCATCCTTATATTGTAAAGGTGTTCCTCAATAACGGACTCGGTCACCATGGCATCTACATCCATCGGAATTTCTGGGATAAATTTCTCTGGAGTAGATCGCTGTGGTTCCATTGAAAGAATGGTGAAGTTGTTCTTTCCAACACGAGTTTATATAGGACAGACTGAATGTGTTCAATATGTCACGCGCAGAGTGACCATACTCACTGGTTGTCAAATGCACGCCCGTCACGGATGAACTGATCTATGAGTATCGGATTGCATCTAATTATCACAATAGCTAGTATCAATTATCTTCCTGCCAGATGTAATTACTGTATTAGGAGTAATGTCAAAGACAATTAAACAGCGTGCCCAATCATAATACATGTATTATCTACCCATCTGATTGGGACATTAGCAGTGAAAGTGATGGTAATTATTTTTTCTCTCGAAATCGCTCAATGGCATGGGGATTTTTATAAATGACAAGTAATATCTTTTATTTTGTACAAAAACAAGAGAAACCTAATAAAACTACACAAGATAACCGTTTCTAGTGTAAAACAATATATATTGAAGAATTATTGTGTTGTAAGAAATAATTATTTAATCACCAAAATTGCACAGTCACGTGTGTTTGCTCTGAGGTTAAAATGTTTGAAATAATTCGACACTGATATTATTACTGAAATATACGATATATGTAGCACTTTTCATGAATTCAATTGACAAAGTGACAGCTAATGCCCCTTTAATATACAGAGAGAGAGAGAGAGAGAGAGAGAGAGAGAGAGAGAGAGAGAGAGAGAGAGAGAGAGAGTTATTGTTAATAAAGAAGTTTCAAGTCAAGGTCTCGATATTTGTACATCCAGTTGAAACCTTTTATTTCAAACTCGTTTTCACCAACTTACTATGGACACTTGAAAAGAATTTAAGAATGAATCAAATTGTAGATCTAAATAAATTCCAAAGTCTAATTAATTCCAAAGTCTAATTAAAGAGGTTCGCATCTGACATTTGGAGTAATGTCAATTTTTGGGGAAGTGTATTTTTGATTTCTACGTTGAAGGAGAATTAGGAAAGTGAAAAAAATAAAATAGGGTCGCAATGCTTGTCCTTGAGCTACAGTGTTCTAAACATGACCTTTTTACACTTAAAATTTATCCAATTAAATTTGATTGTTTATTGGCGTTAACACAATATATACAACAGAAATCAATTATTGTATAAAATAGATCCATAATGACCTTTTTGCACTTGATACACGAAAAAAATTCACAATATCGAATTTGAGAGTATAAAATTACATCTTAGGAGTAATGTCATTTTTCTAAAATTTCACATAATTTTCAAAGTCTTGTCTTAATGTTTAATATGGAACTAAAAACAGAGGGGGTTGGAGACCAACTTTTTGAATTATTGGCAAACATATTTAATATTACAAAATATCGGGTAAATTGATTTAAACTTTTTAAGAATCGGTGTTCTATTTGGAAAAATATATCAACCAAATTAATAAATTACAACATTTGATCAAGTTAACGTTCCAAGTCTTAACAACTTGTATCATAAATTATAAAACCGAAATACACGCATAGGAGTATGGAAATAGAAGATATATTAGATGAAACAGAAACTGTAATATCACACATATTTAGAACTTTTTTGTTTAACCAAACCTCCGCCACAAAATATAGTCCCTGTAAAACCCCTTCAAAATTTGAATTGACGCAATTTTTTTGTCAACTGGATTGGGTTCAGTAATAGATGTGTAATATGTTTGCACCAATGGGATCAGTATTGAACCACTAAATACTTAGTTGTAGCAACCTGAGCAGTTGCGCTCAAAAACTCAGGAGCTAACTTCTTTAAATCCTCGATCCCAGTGGCAATGCTCGTTTGGTGTTCTACTCAATATTTGGAATTCTCTGGTCATTTTTGCAAATCCTTGCAGTAGACGACACGAGTTAAGACTATAAGACGTTCATTTAACAGCTTTATATACATTAACAATACTACCCGTGGAAACTGCGCAAAGATCAAAGAAATGCTGCTTCCATCATTGAATATAAAAGGAGGGGTGGGGGTGGGTCCACTGGTCAATCAAGAACATTAAAAACCTATGTGTATCGATTAACGTTCTACACGGTGATTAACAGGTCATTACAAATTCATTGTGACACATTGATCACGATGACAGTCCGATTAATAAACAACCAATGACAGTTAGAAGTAATCTGTCAGGGAATCCATTTTGGGTCGTCTAAATTGACGCAGACGTCAAAAGGAATCTGTTAAGTATAAGTAGCCAATGTTTCCTTTTATCACATTTTCAAAGTGAAATACTGAAATTTATCCATTGAATGAAAAAAGATAATTTCACAACTGTTATTGTCCCTCTATGAAGATAACAACCGGTAAACGTACTAGTTGTCGCAATATTCATCCGCAATACATAAGGGTGGAGTTCGCGTGTTAAGGGGGTACTCTACATCGTCATAATGACTTATTTCCTTTAAAAACATGGATAAAAAATCAATATCAGCAATATTTGACTTTTCCTTTTCAATTTAGATACCTAGCCGAGTAGCTCAGGAAGTTACATGTAACATAGCGACTGCTAAACTGTAGGTCGCAGGTTCAAGTCCAGCAGCGGTTTTAATTTTTTTTTCAGATTATATTTTACTAAAACTGTATTTTTGACAAAATAAAGTAAATTTGAAAAATTTTAACTTCAAAATATTGTTGTATATACCCCCCCCCCCCCCACTTTTCATCTGGTGTAGTATACCTCATTAACATGTCTAGTCAACTAGTCAAAGTTTAGTTTAGTTCAGAAATAAAAAAAAATAAAAAAATATATGGCTGTCTGCAACAAATCAGTTGTGGAATTTTCATGTTGTATTTATGTATATGCAGGGATTCTAAAAATAAATGTTATTTTATTCCTTTTAGATTTGATAGAAGAATTTCCAAATTCATAATTAAAATTTAATTGTTTTATTTGATGTTTGATCTTTAGGGAAAACATTTTCACACGTGATAGTAATTATCAACTTTGACGCCTCTTTCCTGTTTCACGGTCGTAGTGGAAATTGAATTAAATTTATGGTCAGATCTTTGGATTGCGTGTCTTTGATTTGGTTATGCCTGTCTCTCACTCATTTTACTGATGTAGATTAATGTCATAGAGCTTTCCCCTGAATTTGGAACTTTGTTTAGTTTATTTCAGTGGTTAATCTAAAATCCAATGGCCAGGTAGGCGGATCTGAGTTGACACATGTGTAAATTTGCAAAGACAGTTCTAAAATTTTACTCAAACTGTTAAGAAGCTTTTATTTTTCGGTCTGTATATCGGAATCATGAACCGAACTTATATTTTAATTTTCGGCGACAATAAATTTTAGATTTAACAATCGTGTGATTATTTCGATCAGAAGAATTCCCAAAATTTCAGTGAACTCTCACATAACCCGTAATTAAAACAGTCAATTTTGCAATGTAGTTTTCGATTATGGCGTTGAAGAATCACAGATGTACTAGCATAAATCTTCTAGCTACAGTTTGTTTCTCGATAATCGTTTTTTCTGGATCGAAAATTTTCCCCAAATTATGAATGATTTAATTTAGAATAGTTTTTTTAATTGCATTTATTAAGCTCGCTTTCCAAATGGAGAATGACTGATTTCGATATCGATTGTTGAATTTTACCATGCTCTGGGCATGAGTGAATGGTAAAGCATGGGCCTAAATGAGTAAAATCGACTAAAATAACTGAAAACATGCACCTCTTTGTGATTTCTGTCATATATTTCTCAAAATTTAATGTCTGCTAACGTCCTCAAACTACTTTTCACACTTTGTCCGCCATCTTTGAACTAGGCCGCTAGTTTTCTACTAGAATCGTTCACTTCCGGCAAACTAAAGCACATTCGGGTGAACTATAGTTTCACTTTTGTGACTATAGTTGGCACTGGAACTCCACCAAGATCACCCCTAATTGGGTGTTGCTAAAACGCGGAACGGAAAACGAATCTACTGTTGAGTAATTCCACTGTATATCATTATTAAATTCATATATACTAGTAATTATATCTTAAAATACTTGTATTTAGTGAAACATTATTAAATTCATATATACTAGTAATTACATCTTAAAATACTTGTATTTAGTGAAACATTATTAAATTCATATATACTAGTAATTATATCTTAAAATACTTGTATTTAGTGAAACATTATTAAATTCATATATACCAGTAATTATATCTTAAAATACTTGTATTTAGTGAAACATTATTAAATTCATATATACTAGTAATTACATCTTAAAATACTTGTATTTAGTGAAACATTATTAAATTCATATATACTAGTAATTATATCTTAAAATACTTGTATTTAGTGAAACATTATTAAATTCATATATACCAGTAATTATATCTTAAAATACTTGTATTTAGTGAAACATTATTAAATTCATATATACCAGTAATTATATCTTGAAATACTTGTATTTAGTGAAACATTATTAAATTAATATATACCAGTAATTATATCTTAAAATACTTGTATAATGATAACGAATATTTCGAAATGAGGCGTTCACTATCCGACTCGAAGAATATATAATTAAATAGGAAAATAGCTTGATTACTTTTTAATCCGATTGAGTTATATTGCTGACTGTGCATAAAGTGTATAACTTATATAGCTCGATATAAAACACACGTTTTTCTGTCTACGATAATATAGAAATATTACGGCATAAATAAGCTTTAATCCTATGATGAATTTTCTCATACACAACTCAATTCAATGTTCTCCTATGATTCCAAAAACATTCGTATTGGTCTGATGAGGGTGTTGCTAAAACACAGAACGGAAAACGGAACGGAATTTAAGAATTGGAATGATCAATGTAGCTAAGATAACACCAAAGATCGGACAAGTGCTTTACTTAAATCAAGATCAAACTCTTGGGAATTCGCTTACAAGGGTAAAATAATTTTATCTTAAAATTATGTAACATAAATTAATAAAGCTAATTTAAATGTTTGTATAAGAATTTACAAATAGTTTTACAACAATTTTTAAATTTCGGCGAGCTACGACACCAGTAGGTAGAGAATGGGAAGAACACGTGTGGTTTATATTACACCCCCCCCCCCCCCGGTGGTAAAACGTCTTTAACGCACACATACGTGTGTAAATATATTTAAAGTGACATGGACACGATATGAGCCTACAATTTTCAAATTTTATTTTTCCACTTTTAAAATTTAGAATGCTTAACTAAGGTATTTCTAATTGCTAGCGAAATTCATTTATGGTGGCAGCTAGAATAAAGTAATAAATATTGAAAGGGTGCTAATTACAATTGAAGTCTTTTTCAGTATGTTATCTTATTTTTGTTTATTTATGAAACAACATACTGCCACAATCGGTGGAGAGGGTGGGGGTGTCAAAGCCAGGGGAAAAGGATGATATACACAGGCGCTTGCATAATATTTGTCATTGTAATCTAAGTGTATGATATCAATACGAGGGTCATTAAAATATACGTAGACTTTTGCCATAACTTATTTTTCTGAACCTCATATTTAGATATGTTACGATATATCAGAAAATATTTAAAACCAAAGTATGACTACACAGCGCATGGTAAAATTTTATTAGTTACAAAAATGTAGCATACAATGTTAATTGTCAATTCTCTCAGAAATGGCGCTGAAACAGAATATTTAAACGTTCTAGTAGAAAACAAGAAATGTTTGTAAAACACATATGCCCCCCATGGTGCAAAATTGAAAAGGGTTATACACACATATCATTTAACTGAGAGTAGTATCATCAATTCAAAATATTGAGCAGACAATATCTTCCTATGTCAAGAGTGGATTGACAATGTGACCTAAAAATCAATAGGGGTCATCAATTCCTGAAGATGTACCAGTGTACCAAGTTTGATGTCTGTCAAGCAAAGGATTCTCAAGATATTGAATGGACAGTACATTTCTATGTCCAGGTTGACCCTTGACCTTTGACCATGTGAGCTCAAAATCATTAGTAGTCATCTTCTTCTGAAGACGTACCAGTGTACCAAGTTTGATATCTGTCAAGCAAAGGGTTCTCAAAATATTGAGCGGACAGTATATTCCTATGTCCAGTTTGACCCTTGACCTTTGACCATGCGACCTTAAAATAAATAGGTGTCATCTTATTCTGATGATGTACCAATGCACCAAGTTTAATGTCTGTCAAGCAAAGGGTTCTCAATATATTGAGCAGACAGTATATTCTAATGTCCAGTTTCACCTTTGACCTTTGACCATGTGATCTGAAAATCAATAGGGGTCGTCTTCTCCTGAAGATGTACCAGTGTAAACAAGTTTCATGTCTAGCAAGCAAAGGGTTCTCAAGATATTGAGCAGACAGTATATTCCTATGTCCAGTTCAACCCTTGACCTTGGACTATGTGATCTCAAAATAAATAGATGTCATCTTCTTCTGATAATGTACCAGTGTACCAAGTTTGAGGTATGTCAAGCAAAGGGTTCTCAAGAAATTGAACAGACAGTATACTCCTATGTCCAGTTTGATCCTTGGCCTTTGACTACGTGACCTCAAAATTAATAGGTGTCATCTTCCCCTGATGATGTACCAGTGTACCAGGTTTGATGTCTGTCAAGCAAAGGGTTCTCAAAATATTGAATGGGAAGTACATTCCCATGTCCAGTTTGACCCTTGACCTTTAAAAAAGTGACCTCAAAATCAATAGGGGTCATCTTCCCCTGAAGACGTATCAGTGTACCAAGTTTGATGTCGGTCAAGAAAAGGGTTCTCAAGATACTGAGCAGACGGTATATTACCATGTCTAGTTTGACCCTTAACCTTTGACCATGTGACCTGAAAATCATAAGGAGTCATCTTCTCCTGAAGATATACCAGTGTGCCAAGTTTGATGTCTTCCAAGAAAAGAGTTCTCAAGATATTGAGCGGACATTATATTCCTATGTCCAGTATATATTGACCCTTGACCTTTTGACCTGAAAAACAATAAGGGTCCTCTTCCACTCATAACCAACAAACATGTGAAATATCATTATCATCAAGTGAATGGTTCTCAAGATATATTGAGCGGACAACATGTGATCTACCGACCGACCGACCGACAGGTGCAAACCAATATGCCCCACTTCTTTGAAGGAGGGGGGGGGGGGGGCATAATTATTACGTCAATTTAAAGGTGAAGTTTTGACGTTATATGTCAAGGCGTTTGATGGAAATCAATTCCAGAAGGCGGGAAGTTCTCTTTTGAAGGTAAATGAAAACATGACGTAGCGGGAAACCACGGAGCAGTGAATGACCATACGATTTTGTGCCGCACTCCGGAAATCTCTAAAGCCCCTTTCACACATTCATGGATCAGGAGCCGGTCGACGCCGGATGCAAAATGTTAGTAATCCGTGGTGATCCGACGTAATGCCGGTGTCAACACGGTCTTATCACGATGCAGACACGGAACACGCCGGTTTCTCTACGGATAAGCACGGTAGCTACCCGTACGTCCAGGGGGAAAATCCCGGTCGGTGCCGGCATGATCACGGAGCGTACGGAAGATCACGGTTTCTGCCGGTCCATCCACGGTTGTTTCACGGAGATACACGGATTATCACGGTCTTTCTTCCCTGTGTTTATCGTGTCTGTCCGTGTAGTTACCGAGAACAATCCGTGTACGGATCGTAGATGTCCGTGTTCTTCAGCAGAAACGTTTTGTACACGGATGTCCCCCAATCTAATTAAAATCAGATCCTAGGATACGCTCACAATCGCAGAGTATACGGCGCGGATCTAAGAAGCCTGATTTTAATTAGATTGGGATGACCCCGGACTTTAAACGGTTACTTCGGTGGCTACACGGACTTCTCGGTTGATACACGGACCTTTCGGTTGATACACGGTGGTACACGGTACCTACACGGATCAATACGGAGGATTTTCTTACTGGACGATCCGGGGTAAAAATTAAAGCTGTATGGTCCAGATTACAATATTTTTTTTCCATCTCGTAAAAACGCTATTAAATCATCGCACGTATATAGTTATGAGACGGTACAACATATCATAAATTATTTCACCTGTTTTAACCCGAATAATTTGATTTTAAATCGATGTTTACAAATAACCGTGTCACTCTGCCATTTCAAGTAACAGTCACGTGACCAGTTCAAACTTTCAGATCATCGGTGGTCTTATTTGTGTAAAGCTGTGTATTTTGTTATAACAGTACCGTACCATAAGTTTAATAGAAATAAAAATATCAAATATCTCTTAGTAATTAGTTGTTTTACGCTCTTTCAGCCTAAAAACTAGACAGTTGCTTATGAGTTAATACATCATGTTGGGATTCCCCTGACGCGCGTGGGTCTATTTATAGACGTTTATTATTGGATGATTTATATATGTAGCCACTATATTTACTTTATAAATAATATTCGCACTGTTTTCTTTTACATGCAGATGTATTCAAGCATGTAATTAAGGGAAAGTTAATAACTTTATAAGGTAATTAATCTGCTTTAAAGTAATTATGTACAAAAATAATACAGCTTTAAATGTTTATTTTTTTTCACGGTTTGGTTCGGCCAAGCCGGATTGTTCCGGTCGACGCCGAATGTATACACGGTTTGTACACGGTAATGGCGGATTGTCACGGACCATCACGGATCGACAATCCGGGAGAATCCGGCGTCTCATCCGTGAATGTGTGAAAGGGGCTTAATAGCAAAGGTTAAACTGCTGGAATAAGCAGAAAATATGTCAAAGGTGAGCCGCGCTTTAGTGTATAGATGACACAGACGATTTTCATTTGATAGAGACTCTAACGTCCCAGTGGGAAACGAAACGTTTGTGAAGACCTTGTCAAACGAATAAACAACGCTGTAGAAAATGATGGCCGCGTCACTGTCGCGGAAGTATCGGATATTTTTTATGTTAGCTCCGGCACCGTCTTCACTATTCTTGGAAATAAGGAGAGTTGCAGTCCGTTAGACACCTAGACGATAAAGCTAAAAGGCGCCACAAGCTGTATGTGAAATGTAGAGGAGAATATGTTGAGAAACTTTGAAACGTGACGCTGTGACGTTGTGTTTTTGACGTAACGATGTTCCGTGGCTAAAGATTATACTGTTTTGAAAATTATAAATCACGGATACTATTTGACCAAATAGAATGAAACATCGCTCGTCGATAAAATAAATGATCCCAAATCCCATAATGTGTTGAATTTTATTTTTCAAATATATACCGGCATATGTATGAGGGAGACATTGTCTACGTATTTTTTAATGACCCTTGTATATTTCACATGCATTCTAAAATAATATCAAATCAGATTAATCCTACTTAGATTTCTAAGTAATATACCACACATTTTAAAAGAATTTTTTTTTTACTTTTAATCTTCAAGTAAATTACACATCTTAGAACATGTAAAAGTATATATATATTTTTCAAACCAAGGCCTATATCTCTACTGTGATACCAATTATATATGAAATAGATAATCTTATAATCATTACATGTATAATGTATCTAACTAAAGGCCCATGATACCCTAGGTGAGGCTTTAGAGAGGGTTTTTAGGGGTGGCTCCAGGAATTGCAGTTGGGGGGTGGGTGGGAGCAACTTTATTAGGCTTGGGGTCGCGTTGAGGCCCCCGGGAGCTCCTGGATTTTGCAGATTTTATCGGGCTTCATTACGCAAATTTTAAGAGGTTTTGGATAATGAATTTAAATAAGTTCTCCCAATAAAAGTAATACAATAAATCAACAGATTTTGTCTTTTATTGTTCTGAGAGTAAGTGAAAGTATTGCTTGTTTTATCGTTTACGTTATGTATTGTTCTGAGAGTGAGAGAAAGTATTGCTTTTTTATCGTTTACGTGATTTATTGTTCTGAGAGTGAGAGAAAGTATTGCTTCTTTTATGGTTTACATTTTTCTAATTGTTCTGAGAGTGAGAGAAAGTATTGCTTCTTTTATGGTTTACATTTTTCTAATTGTTCTGAGAGTGAGAGAAAGTATTGCTTCTTTTATCGTTTACGTTATTTATTGTTCCGAGAGTGAGAGAAAGTATTGCTTCTTTTATCGTTTACATTGAAACCTTGAAAAGTTCTAAATCAAAAATGCCAACCTGTAACACAAAAAAAAAAAAAAAAAGAAGAAAAAAAAAGTAGAAAAACTATAGATAAGAATACCCCCCCCCCCCCCCCCCCCCCCCCCAGAAACAGTTTAAACCACATTCTTATTTCTTTGGAAACGAGGGTATTGTTTATATTCGGTCTTTCCTATCCCCTCGTGAACGAATATGATCCCATCCCCGTTTTCACCAGAAAGTAACCCCACCCCAAACAAATGGTGAGCATCTTCTAATAATTCACTGTTAGGATTCTTCTAAATAAGTACACTCAATACTAATACCTTGTGTAATTACTATGAAAGCGAATCAAACGACCCGTGTTTTTTTTTTCTTGCTTTCACCAACTATAAAGTGACCATAAGAAAATGATAGAATCTCGTTTCGTGAATTGAGAGGTGTCTTTTCGTAATATTTGTATGGCCCTTAAAAGGGCCGTCAGTTTTTGACACCGCCTTAGGGCGGTTTGTCTGCCTTGTGACATTTGGTCTGGGGAAGGTTTCCTTCTCTGAACTTATTCCTCGTCAGGAATTTCGCCGAAAATATTCATCTCTAGACGTTGCATTTTTTCGGCCTGCAGTTTGGCGTACTCGTAATAAACTTTGTTGAAACCTTCTATAACAGCTAGTTGTAGGCGGTAACTGTAATGGAATGGTCCAGAGTTCATTCCCGTTGCTCTTTCATATCTTTTTAGCACCCCCCACATCTTGTAGTTAAAGGACACATCGCATGTTTTTAAACTTTTTAATTTTTTCAGCAAAATTAATTCATTTTATGCCTAAAACTACTTTACATGTGTTTTAAATGAAACAGTTTGTGTAGTTTTCGAGTTTGAAAGCGATGAAATTCAAATCTTGCGATATGCATATTTTCTTCGATATTTTACGCGCCATTATCTGTGACGTCATATGCGACCTCGAGCGAGAAGATTTGAAAACAGTTGATAGCCATTTCATAAACAGATTAGATTTAATTGACAAACAAACAATTATCACATTAACAGCTTGTAAATAACACTGCATTAGGGTGTTTTGTGCCGTTTAAGGGTGTACTTACTGTCAGTAGAGAGGATTTGGACTGTTTTTTTTTCAATTTTCGAAGGAAGGTATGAGGGACAAGACGTGAATATTTTTTGTCGGCACAACGACTTTGCCATAAAACCCCCTAGTAGAATTTGTCCCTGTACTTTTTCAAACAAGCACTTGGACAAAGACGTAGATAAACTGCGAGAAAATTGTTCTATCGAAGCTACGCACTGTTACATATAGGCCTACGGCATATGCTTTCCGTTCTGCTCTCGAATTCAATACACACTCACACCAACTGACCTTCACCTTGTAACAACATATAGGCAGAACTTTGCTAGCAGTGTCTACCAACTGGTAGTTTTAAAAAAGAAATTTAAAGATAAAAGATAATTGAACTTTCAATTATAAATAATAAAATATAATATTTCCCGACTTTGAATTGAATTATAATGCTTTCATATTTTTTTAAGGAACGCGTACGTGTTTAGGCTACAACAACAGCACGCCGCGCTCCCACTTCCTAAGTAACAACGTGTAGATAACAAAAAATAATCATTAATAAAATTGCTTGAATAAAATAATTTAAAAGTATTGTGATTTTCACAATAAGTTTGATCATTATTATTATTTTTTTCTCGAAATGCACCCGTGACAGTAGGCCTAGTTGTCAATGATACATAATCGTATCATAATTTAGGCCTATCTAACTTCTCCAAAAATAAATTTAATAATTATTGCACTGTTTATTTTAGAAAAGCAACAACGCTATTTACAGTTGTTTACAGAAATGGCATTACCAAATTGTGTTTAGACAGTGATCCCATGTAAACATTATTTACTCGCAAATTTATGCAGATTTCATAGTCGCTTTTCTCGCTACATTTGGGTCGCTATTTGTATGCACTGGTGGCTAAAAGATATAAGACTCGGGAAATTTGTCAACATCGAAATAAATGTTATCCATGGTAAATAAATTAGGCCCCTAAAACCCGAGTTTTTAAAAATATCTAACACTACTTTTACAACAAGTTGATCGACGAAGGTCGCATATGACGTCACTGTACCACGTGACTACCGATCTAATTAACTAGGCTTTTTGAAATCGGGGCTTAGATTTAAGTCCATATTGTGGCTAATTATCGCAATACTTCAGCGAACGAACTATTACAATTAATTTCTATAAGCATAAGGAAGACAAAATGCATATAATTCTGTATACTTTGAAAACACGAGATGTGTCCTTTAAGGAGGGCTATTTGTTCGCACGCCCGGCGAAACTTTCTTTTTGTCTGGACCAAATCACTCTTCAATACCTCCACCATTGTATTGTACATGTGTTCCTCAAAAGAATCCACGGTCACCATTTCATTTTGTTGTTGTGATTCCATGATGAGAATGGTGACGTTGTTCTCTCTAACGAGTTTATATAGGACGACTTTCCTATGATGGCACGTGCAGAGTGATCGTACTCAATGGTTGTCAACTGTCACGGATGACCTATGACCTCCGGATTACATCTAATTATCACAATCACTGGCATCGTTTATCATCCTGTCAGCTATAATGACTGCAGCAGGAGTAAATGTCAGAGATAATTAAACATCGCGTACCTATACAATTAAATTGTCTACCCACCTTAAGAGAGAGAGAGAGAGAGAGAGAGAGAGAGAGAGAGAGAGAGAGAGAGAGAGAGAGAGAGAGAGAACTTGGGAAGCCATTGCTGATAAAGAAGTTACGTATCATTAATTATATTGTACATTGAGTGAAAGCCTTTTAATTTCGTTTCGGGAATTTTAAACAACTTTTCAAAAATTTACTATATGAACACTTCAAAAGAATTTAGAAAATGTTATATTTGGTACATGTATGTTGGTATATACCATGATACCACATAGTGGTTTCCACCTTGATGACAAATAATTTGCTAAATAAACAAGAGGTACTGTGATCAATGCTCACTAAGAATACCCCCCGCTTACCCCAATCTCCCAAAGAGTGTTGGTAATAGGTATAAATTACCTCTTTTCTGAGTGTAAAAAACAAAGGGCAAGACAAATCGAACCATATTGCTACTTCGATGTCCAGTGCGCTTGGCCTTTGACCTTTTGACCCCAAAATCGATAGGGAACATCTTCATCCCATGGGTAGTCCATATATATGATATGGTGACGGTAGGTGGAAAGGATAATGCTTTAGAGCCCGGAAACCATTGCGTCTACAGACGGACGGACGGACGGACAGACAGACGGACAACCCGATTCCAGTATACTCCCCCCCCCCCACAACTTGTTGCGGGGGTATACTAAATAAAAGTTCCCCCGGTCCAGAATCCTATAACAATTAATCAGCCGTCAGATTATTATCAATTATCTATATATACGTAATTCATACTCGAATTGTAAATATATTTTTTTCTCAATAAACTTACCTATGGCTACTTATAAACTCTTGCCTGGACCCACTTGAAGCCAGAGCCCCCCCCCCCCCCCCCACCCCTTCCCCTTTACTCCTCCAAATGCCATATCAGTTCGAAACTGTGCATATTTATAAGACCCTGGTACTTGAAATATTGGTAAAGGTGTGGTAAAATTTCAGATAAATCGGCCAATATTTGCACTACATGTATATATGAGAAAAGTTCTAAATTATACAATGATGTACAATTCGTCAGAATATATCCATATATATTTACATTTTCAACTGTATTCTCTTACATAACACTATTACGAGCAATACGTATTTAACACTGCATAAATCCACGACGGGGTCAACATGCTGTGCGTATGAACATTTTATTATATAAAATTTTGTTAAAAGTAGGCAACACTTTGCGTATGAACATTTGTTAAAAGTAGGCAACAGGTACTACTTTTACTAAGGCAATACACATCTAGCAATCGCTCTCAATTACTACAGAAGTCTATCAGTAGATGAAATCAACATCACAAAATGTATTTATGGTTTTATTTGTATTCCAAGTAGTGGAGTTTCATCAATAATTGATAAAAGCATAACTGTAAACAATGTCTTTAGTTACTAGTGTACATGTATGTCTAAAATTTCGTCTGCTACAACTTCACCCTGGCCATCGGTTCGTACTATACAAATTAATTTCAACTAGCATTTTTAAATGGTATATGCATTTCTGAGATTGTCATGAGTGGCAAACAGCATGTTGATGACTTAACCAGAGTGTCCGATTCACTTACCCTCATGTCAGGGCTAGTATGTACACTGTACATGTATTTCTGAATAACAGAAAATTTCCTGAATTGGACCTGCGCATTATTTACACAAAGTTAATATTAATTAACTTTAAAAAGGTAATATTTTAAAATTGAAAACAGGAGGCCCATGGGCCACATCGCTCACCTGAGTCACCTTGGTCCATATTTGAAGATTTTCCATATGCAAGGTGAAGATAACGAACAGTGATCAATCTCATAACTCCTACAAGCAATACAAATTAGATAGTTGGGCAAACACGGACCCCTGGACACACCAGAGATGGGATCAGGTGCCTAGGAGGAGTAAGCATCCCCTGTTGACCGGTCACACCCGCCGTGAGCCCCATATCCTGATCAGGTAAACGGAGTTATCCGCAGTCAAAATCAGTGTGCCAAGAACGGCTTAACAATCGGTATGAAACACGTCAGACAACATTTGACCCAATGCGAGGTTGTATTGACGAACTAGATCGTTATAACGACCATAGAATTTGCGAAATGCTGACTTCAATCGAGACTGTTGAAATCCCTGTACCATCAACTTGTTTGTCAGTAGCTTACCTCGATTTAAAAACTGACTATACCCAGAACAAGCTCTTGCATATCGAATCAGTTGAGATATATAAACACCATATGCAGGTGATAATGGAATATTGCTACATAAATGTGGGAAGTTGACGATGGAGAAGCTGAAATCATCCCGTTTGTCATACAGTTGAGTTGTTAGTTTGCCGTTAATGTCTACTTTCAATAAAATATCCAAGTATGAAGCAGAAGTGGACGACTCTGTGGTGTCCTTTATTTCGAGCTCACAGGGATATATCAAATCGACATATGAATGAAAGCTATCATTGTTAATAGACAAAACACCATCGATATATCTAAAAGTCGAATTGAAGGTCACAGCGAGAGATTTTTTCTTCTCACGTAGAAGTTTTTGAATAAATTCTGCTTCATATATATTCCCATGTAAAACTTTGTTTCTTATTGTGACCCCACCCTACCCCCAGGGAACCATGATTTTAATAACCTTGAATCTGGACTATATCGGGAAACTTTCAAGATGAAAATGTGAAGTTTACGACACCGACAGACAAATTTTGATCAGAAAAGGTCACTTGATCCTTCGGCCCAGGTGAGCTTAAAAAAAGCTTAATTAAATATTTACTACTGTAGTAGTTTTGGGGTTTATGGAATGTTTGTAAATTGTCTGTGCAGATTTTTTTCACCTCAATCTCCCCAGTTGTCACAAATTCTATCAGCATAAGCAGCACAGCAGCAATATGCTTACATGTTCCATGTGGTTATTTTCCAGCCGGACATTCGCAATGGGAATTGACGGGGTCTCCAGTTAATCTTGCTAGTTTTATCTTGTAGTTGTATATATACTCAAATAAAGATAAGATATCCAAATGTAGTAAAAAAAAAACCTGCATAATAATTGTATCATTAGACAATGTACATGTACATGTTATGTGTTATAAGGATATTGTTACACTACATCTACAGCTAGGACGGTATGTTATTTACTGTGTTAATTAGTCCACTTCTACCCAATTCAGAGAATATAACAGCATGCATATTCCAACAGCTTAACATAATAAAACAACAAATTCTTAGTTAATGAGAGTCAATCAATATCCATGGTTATGGAGTTGTGCAACTAACGGTACATATATATGCATGTATATACATGTATATGCCCCCTGAGGGCTCTTGATTGGTGAATAAATATATAACATATATAATTTTAATATATTATCAATTTATAACTAAGTATTTACTGGTTTAATTCTGATCCCATTGGTGCAAACATGTTACACATCTATTGTTCAACCCTATCCCTTTAAAAAAAATTGTGTGAATTCAAAGAAAGGCAGAGATTATATTTTGTAGCGGAAGAATCGATTAATCAAAATCTTCTAAATCTACATGATTTTTCAGTTTCTGCTTCATCCAATATAACTTCTATTTTTATACTCTATATATGTTTATTTCAGTTTTATAATTTATGAAACAAGTAGTTGAGACTTGGAACTAAGTTCAAATTTTGTAATTTATTAATTCGGTTGATATATTTTTCCAAACAGAATACTGATTCTTAAAAAAGATTTAAATTAATTTACTCGAAATTTTGTATAAACATTCAATATCTTCGCCAATAATTAAAAAAAAAAAGAGCTCCATCCCCACCCTTTTTAGTTCCATTTTAAATCTTAAGACATTGAAGAATAGAAAATTTTGTGAAATTATAGAAATTGACATTACTCTTAATATGTCCTTTTAAATTCTCAAATTTGATATGATGAATTCTTCCGTATATCAAGTGCAAAAAGGTCATTATTTATTTCTATTTCTATAGTATTAACTTTTTATATCAACAGACAAATCAAGTTTAATTCAATAAATCAATAAATAAAAGGTCATGTTTAGAACACTGAAGCTCAGTAACAAGTATTGCGATTCCAGTTATTCTTTTTAATTTCCTAATTTTCCTTATTTTTGAAAATTTAATTATGTGTAAATCAACTTACAGCTCTTCTTGTACTTCATTTACTCAAATGAGCACAAAAATAATATCAGCAGGCACGTAGCAACAAGGGGTCCGCCTCACCTTATTATTACATGCAAAGTTGGTTATGTTTACGTGCAGAGGTCGATCCATCTATAGATAGATGTCTCCCCCCCCCCCAAAAAAAAAACATTTTCGTGAATGGAAGAGGAAATGTAAAATCTAACCATTGAATGGAACCTTGCCGCCTTCCCTCTCAAGCTTTGGATTTTTAAAATTTACTTGTCAACAATTTTCAGGCAATATTATGAAGGCAACTTCATCTCTACGACCCCCCCCCCCCCCCCAAGAAAAAAACAACGATGCCAAGTGTCTGATTATATCACATGCTTCCGATGTGCTTTTAATTCTAGGTGTTTGTTGTTTTAGAACAGATTACTACTGATATTCTCGGTATTTGTTGTTTTAGAACAGATTACTACTGATATTCTCGGTGTTTGTTGTTTTAGAACAGATTACTACTGATATTCTAGGTGTTTGTTGTTTTAGAACAGATTACTACTGATATTCTAGGTGTTTGTTGTTTTAGAACAGATTACTACTGATATTCTCGGTGTTTGTTGTTTTAGAACAGATTACTACTGATATTCTCGGTGTTTGTTGTTTTAGAACAGATTACTACTGATATTCTCGGTGTTTGTTGTTTTAGAACAGATTACTACTGATATTCTCGGTGTTTGTTGTTTTAGAACAGATTACTACTGATATTCTCGGTGTTTGTTGTTTTAGAACAGATTACTACAGATATTCTCGGTGTTTGTTGTTTTAGAACAGATTACTACAGATATTCTCGGTGTTTGTTGTTTTAGAACAGATTACTACTGATATTCTAGGTGTTTGTTGTTTTAGAACAGATTACTACTGATATTCTAGGTGTTTGTTGTTTTAGAACAGATTACTACTGATATTCTAGGTGTTTGTTGTTTTAGAACAGATTACTACTGATATTCTAGGTGTTTGTTGTTTTAGAACAGATTACTACTGATATTCTCGGTGTTTGTTGTTTTAGAACAGATTACTACTGATATTCTCGGTGTTTGTTGTTTTAGAACAGATTACTACTGATATTCTAGGTGTTTGTTGTTTTAGAACAGATTACTACTGATATTCTCGGTGTTTGTTGTTTTAGAACAGATTACTACTGATATTCTCGGTGTTTGTTGTTTTAGAACAGATTACTACTGATATTCTCGGTGTTTGTTGTTTTAGAACAGATTACTACTGATATTCTCGGTGTTTGTTGTTTTAGAACAGATTACTACTGATATTCTCGGTGTTTGTTGTTTTAGAACAGATTACTACTGATATTCTCGGTGTTTGTTGTTTTAGAACAGATTACTACTGATATTCTCGGTGTTTGTTGTTTTAGAACAGATTACTACTGATATTCTCGGTGTTTGTTGTTTTAGAACAGATTACTACTGATATTCTAGGTGTTTGTTGTTTTAGAACAGATTACTACTGATATTCTCGGTGTTTGTTGTTTTAGAACAGATTACTACTGATATTCTCGGTGTTTGTTGTTTTAGAACAGATTACTACTGATATTCTAGGTGTTTGTTGTTTTAAAACAGATTACTACTGATATTCTAGGTGTTTGTTGTTTTAGAACAGATTACTACTGATATTCTCGGTGTTTGTTGTTTTAGAACAGATTACTACTGATATTCTCGGTGTTTGTTGTTTTAGAACAGATTACTACTGATATTCTCGGTGTTTGTTGTTTTAGAACAGATTACTACTGATATTCTAGGTGTTTGTTGTTTTAGAACAGATTACTACTGATATTCTAGGTGTTTGTTGTTTTAGAACAGATTACTACTGATATTCTAGGTGTTTGTTGTTTTAGAACAGATTACTACTGATATTCTAGGTGTTTGTTGTTTTAGAACAGATTACTACTGATATTCTAGGTGTTTGTTGTTTTAGAACAGATTACTACTGATATTCTAGGTGTTTGTTGTTTTAGAACAGATTACTACTGATATTCTAGGTGTTTGTTGTTTTAGAACAGATTACTACTGATATTCTCGGTGTTTGTTGTTTTAGAACAGATTACTACTGATATTCTCGGTGTTTGTTGTTTTAGAACAGATTACTACTGATATTCTCGGTGTTTGTTGTTTTAGAACAGATTACTACTGATATTCTCGGTGTTTGTTGTTTTAGAACAGATTACTACTGATATTCTCGGTGTTTGTTGTTTTAGAACAGATTACTACTGATATTCTCGGTGTTTGTTGTTTTAGAACAGATTACTACTGATATTCTAGGTGTTTGTTGTTTTAGAACAGATTACTACTGATATTCTCGGTGTTTGTTGTTTTAGAACAGATTACTACTGATATTCTCGGTGTTTGTTGTTTTAGAACAGATTACTACTGATATTCTCGGTGTTTGTTGTTTTAGAACAGATTACTACTGATATTCTCGGTGTTTGTTGTTTTAGAACAGATTACTACTGATATTCTCGGTGTTTGTTGTTTTAGAACAGATTACTACTGATATTCTCGGTGTTTGTTGTTTTAGAACAGATTACTACTGATATTCTCGGTGTTTGTTGTTTTAGAACAGATTACTACTGATATTCTCGGTGTTTGTTGTTTTAGAACAGATTACTACTGATATTCTCGGTGTTTGTTGTTTTAGAACAGATTACTACTGATATTCTCGGTGTTTGTTGTTTTAGAACAGATTACTACTGATATTCTCGGTGTTTGTTGTTTTAGAACAGATTACTACTGATATTCTAGGTGTTTGTTGTTTTAGAACAGATTACTACTGATATTCTAGGTGTTTGTTGTTTTAGAACAGATTACTACTGATATTCTCGGTGTTTGTTGTTTTAGAACAGATTACTACTGATATTCTCGGTGTTTGTTGTTTTAGAACAGATTACTACTGATATTCTAGGTGTTTGTTGTTTTAGAACAGATTACTACTGATATTCTAGGTGTTTGTTGTTTTAGAACAGATTACTACTGATATTCTAGGTGTTTGTTGTTTTAGAACAGATTACTACTGATATTCTAGGTGTTTGTTGTTTTAGAACAGATTACTACTGATATTCTCGGTATGAATTGCATTATAACTTGGACAGGAATAGGGACAGAAGTAAATGTCAAACACGCCCCCCCCCCCCACCCCAACTCTACCATGTGACAAAGTGCACATTTTAATCTCCATTAAATCGAAAAAACTATTTTAAAATCTTGTTTTTGTCAAAGATAGTATACAACCTGTTAAAACTAATGATCAGCATAATAAAGAATTTGGTAACGTAAGCTTTACTATACACCATTTGTTAATACAATTTATGTGAAGCTAATACCTGTGTCACATTACACTGCGATTAGGTATCCGACTAGGTAGCGGGTTCTGAGCGGCCTGAGAATGCCAAAATCTGAAAAGTGTCCGGCCGGGGACCATGCGGTGAGAACACGCCATTCAGGGCCCGTATACCCCACCGGCAGCTTTTAGCGCGGAGTTAAATCCTGGCGATGTCAACCCCATCGTAAGATAACGCTCACGTGCTTCAGCGAGTTGTAGACGTAGGAACGGCAGTCTCAGATGCCTCGGAGGATTGGCCATGTCGATGTTGATGGCAACAGCGTCGATGATGATGTTGGAGATGATGACGATGACGATAGGTATTTATACACCAGTTTGCAATTGCCTTAATTGCACTTAACACGCATGAAAAGGCAAAGGTCACCGAACGATACCCGGATGTTCTCAGAACGGACATCGTCCGGGCTTCATCCGATACCCCTCAGGTGTCCGAGCGGTGACCGCACGGGGGTACCTAGTCCGTACGATGTCCGTATGGGTACCGGACGTACCCCTCCTGGTTACCTACCGATAACCTTACGGATATCGGGCGGCCACCAACACCATCATTCCATACGCTCCCCGCCCGGTAAACATACGGCTGCCTTCCTTGTCCCGCCCGAGGTGCGGGCGGTATATGAGGAGAGCTAATCACCCGGCAGACTTGGAAATGTGTCCCTACGGTGTTAGATCTTGACAGGTCCCCCACCGATACCTATACCTCGCCCGGTACCCGCTAGTAATGTGACACAGGCATTAGGACCGCAATCGTAAGTGCGCCCTAACTTCCAGGGTAAGAAAAGTAACTGCAAAAATGCAGGCCATTTGCACAACACAACAATATCCTCATAGTTCATTAACCATAAAAATCGGCGGTTTCTAGACATATTGTTACAAAGATGACATCTCAGTGAAATTGTGGACAGAAGATTAATTATTGATAGACCATGGCATGGACATCATATCATTAATGATAAGTAAAATTTTGTTTCATTGTGCAATAAGTGTCCAACTTCCTACAAGTATTTCTTTGATGCCAATTTTTGCGAAAATAAGAATTAAGAATGCAATTGAAGTGATATGTAAATGATGATGCGGATGATTTCAGATGGATTTTAACTGCAAAAGTAGTTGTTTTGAATATATCAATGGAACCAAATCATGATGATTTATTTTTGTTATTTAAAGTTTGATGTGGAAACCGAGTATGCAGGAAATGTGTCATAGATCTAGATTCTCAATAAACAGCCAAACACCCCCTTACCCAACCTTATTTGTTTTCTGATCTGGGATCAAGTTATTTTCTTTATAGTTTATATTTTGTAAATATGAATAAAATATTATCTAAAAATGTTATTTATGTCTCTGTTACGTATTTTAAAATTAGACAAAGTAAAAATCTCGTTATCAGTGATTACATCGCTGATCTGTATGTAACAGAGACGAATTTTTTTTACGTCTTAAAAATTTGTAGATCCAATGTTTAAAAAAGTTGGAAGGGGTGCAAGATGCATGTGTAGAAATGAGAGTACCAAACTCGGGACCGCACGTGTAACCCGGACGCAGTTTACCCGAAGATTGAGCGGAGGTATAAATGTGTAGGTGTTTCGTGATTGGCTAATATCAAAAGTGAAATTATTTAGAGTTGAAGGAAATATTATAGAGGTTCAAATTAATTCTCATGATGAAAAATTATCGCACAAAATCTAGAAATGACTGGGGAAATTACCATGGTAGGGGTGTGTTTAAAATGAAGGGTGTAATTTACTGCAGATTGCTATGTGTTGTAAAAAAAAAAAAAAGTACAAATATGGTCTATAAAATGTATAAAATGCACGGGACCCTATATAATTTTTGTCATTTTTTATCAACACTTGGAATCAACTTTGAAATGTTTGCGGTCATTTGTTTAAAGTTAATATACTTAATTAGTGAGAGGGCCAAAGGTTAACATTGAGGTCTATGGGAAATGAATTGGTACTCTTTTTCCTGTACTATCTCACCACGTCCGACTAAAATAAATTTTCTTCGGAAACATTGTGAAGATTGGACGCGCCGAACACTACTAGCCTCTCGGACATTTACTCATGCGGTAATTACAGCTGGCGGTAAGATAATTGATACCGGTGATTGCGATAAGAAAATGCAACCCGGAGGTCATAGGTGAGTTCATCCGTGACGGGCGTGCAGTTGACAACCACTCTGCGCATGACATCTTGAACACATTGAATCTGTCCTATATAAACCCGTGTTGGAAAGAACAACTTCCACCATTCTCACGATGGAACCACAACAACGCACTCCAAAAGCAATCTGTCCCAGAAATTCAGAGCGACGAAGAGGAAGATACCATGATGACTGAAGAACACGTGTACTACAGCTGTACTATACAATGGTGGAGGTGTTGAAGATCGATTTGGCTCAGACAAAGAGAAAGTTCCGCCGGGCGTGCGAACAAATAGCCCTCCTGAACTAGAGGTCGTCGGAGTTGCTAAAAAGATATGAAAGAGCAACGGGAATGAACTCTGGACCATTCCATTACAGTTACCGCCTACAACTAGCTGTTATAGAAGGTTTCAATAAAGTTTATTACGAGTACGCCAAACTGCAGGCTGAAAAAATGCAACGTCTGGAGGTGCATGTAGGCCTATTGAGCGAAATTCAAGTCGACTCTGACGAGGAGTATGAACCTGTAGACTAAGTCGGAGAGGGAAACCTTCAACAGGCCAACATGAACTTAGTCACCGTCATGAACATGAACATGAACTTAGACAAACCGTCCTAAGGCGGTGGAAAAAAAAACTAACGGCCCTTTTCAGGGCCATACAAATATTTTGAAAAGACACCTCTATATTCATGAAACGAGATTCTATCATTTTCTCAATGTCATTTTATAATTTTGATCATCTACTTTAGTGAAAGCTTTCATAGTGGTTATCGGGGCCTCCGTGACCGAGTGGTTAGAGCATCGGGCTCCATATCACACCGCCTCTGGTCGGCGAGGGTTCGTATCCCTCTCGTGCTGTTATGTCAATAAAAGGTTGAACTTTTTAAAGTATCCTACCAGAGAATCCAAATTGTTTACTGTTTTGTTTTTGTTTTTGGAAGGGAGTGGTAGTGGTGATGATGGGGGTGATTGTCTATGTTCTCACACACACACCAAAAAAAAAAACCGGGGAGAGGGGTGTTAAAGTACGGAATGTTTACATTGACAGGACGGCATTATCATTCTCTGTAGCTTGATTGGGTTACTTATCCACCGCAGGCGTTGTGCGTAGTCTTTTAATTAATTGTAAGTAGTCAAAATTTTATTTACTGGCCGCCAGCTTTGCGTTTGTGCGGGATCAATATTTGATTCGGCTAACATGTGTATGTGCACAAGGGCGGATCCAGGAATTGTGGTGGTGGAAGGGGAGAGGGGCAATTACTTTATGAGGCCCCCAGTGGGTCCAGTCCCCGGAAGCTCCTGGATTTTATAGGGCTTGAAATTTGTCTCCCATGTAGTAATGTTTTTCTGTCATTTTTGATATGTTTGTACATCTTCAATTCCATGTGTAGGCCTAGTTCGATCATCAACTATAGTAACTAGAGTTGAACCAAAGTACGATCGAACTGCCTTTGGTCGAAACCTGAAGTCACGTCACTGCGCAATGTCTGGTCTACCATACAGCAACCTACATGTATGCTTGCAATCTCTATCCAGAGTTGTCGTCCCTTGCTCTCACTTACACCTCTGTTAACGTCTCAAAATAAGCACTGTTATTCCACATGTAAATCCACCTTTTTTTACGGCTAATAAAACTAAGAACTATTTTATAAAATATCTGGAAAATGTATGACAAGCAACTATTTGTAGATTGTTTTCCATTGCTATATATTCTTCATGTACCTATGTATAGGCCTGGTGCAATAGAACTACCCAATATCCACGTTTCAACCCAAATCAATGCTTATTGTGTCACAAAAAGACTTGACATCTGCTCAATATTTATTTATTTACGTATATCTTTGTAACTGAAGTCAAAACCATACTTTATTTGAGCATGCGTGCCATTTTACAAAAATCTTGTAAAACCCTTGAGACGTTCACAGAGGTGAAAGTGAGTATAAGGAACGATAACTCTGGGTAGAGATTGGTATGCTTGCAGAGTTGTTGAACTCTCTAGTAACCAGACATGCGCACTGAAGGTCCGGAAGCAAGCTAGGCATACGTCATGGAGTTTCGGGAGTCGATTAGACAACATAGAACTTACTTTGGTTCAACTTTAGTTACTATTGCCTCGTTCACACGAAGAATTTAATTCGCATTAAACCTAAGTTAATGCGAATTAAATCTGAACCACGGTCACACGGAGATTTTAATGCGCATTAATTTACTTCGAATTAAAATTGACCTCGCGATTTAATGCGAATGAAATTTGATTGACATTAGCTCCGTGTGAACGCTAAGCGAAGCTAATTCGCATTAAATGTAGACGGATGCATAATGGTAAATTTGGGTCACATGCACCATACCCGTGCTCAGCTATATATATAGTTTTGTGCGAAAAACTAATCAAAATGATAATAATTGTACAAACAGCAAGTCATTAGATAATGTCAGACGTAAATTGCGCTCTGCATAGGCATACTGAGTAATACAATATGGAAAGAATTGCTTTTAAATACGACAAATTTGTTTCGAAATAGGCCTAGTGATATGATTTTCTCTTTTACATTTTTTAAAACAAATATGCCGCTTTATCATTGTTGAATTTCTTTGTACCATATGACGTCATAGTAGACTTACGGTATATCATACGTATTAGTAATTAAAAATTACGTCACAACAGTAGTCAGCGGAATGGTGGAAGAGACGTTCCGATGTTTTAGCTGGGCTTATGAAGAAGCAATATATATGTCTGGAGTGAATGCTGGTCGTCAGAAGAAATAACAAGTAATTTCTTGGGAACACATAAAAACAAACACGAACGCAACTCCTTGTATGTAGATCAGTTATATGTACATTGTTAAAATATATATTATAAGGTGTTTTGAGCAATGAATTCTGTATCTACACAATATTCATAAAAATATCTAAAAAAAATAATGATATAGTCTATATTCTTTTATTTATTGTGCGCACCCTTTAAATTATATATGCAATCGAATTTAATGCGCATTAGTTTACTTTGCATTGAATATTACCGCCGTGTGAACGCTATTTAATTCGAATTAATTTAATGCGCAGTATTTTACTTCGCATCAAATGATGCAAAGTAAAATTTAATGCGCATCCGTGTGAACGAGGCATATAATTGGTAACCGAACTACAACTCTGTGTTGTTAAAATGACCGTAGTCAAAGCCGTGTATTTCAAAACTCAGGCACACAGGTGGGAAGGAAGTATTAGGTAACCTTAAAAATCACACAGCATAAAACTTTATTGAGAGAAATAAAGTCAGGCACGGATACAAAATCTTAACACGTTATTATACTCCCCGAACGAAGTTCAAGGTGGGTGGGGGGGGGGGGGGGGGTTATAGAGGAATCACTCTGTCCGTCCATCTGTCTGTCTGTGCAGATTCGTGTCCGGGCCATAACTTCTTTCTTCTTTGACATAGGCATACCATATTTGGCACATAGGTGGATCGCTATTAGACGATATGTCGAGTACCTTCATGACCTATATAAGACCTTGACCCTTGACCTCAAGGTCAAAATTAAAGATTTTTACAATGGATTCGTATCCGGGCCATAACTTCTTGGTTCTTTGACATAGGCATACCATATTTGGCACATGAATGTATCACCATGAGACAATGTGTCGGGAACCTTCATGACCTCCATATGACCTTGACTTCAAGGTCAAAATTAAAGGTTTTTAGAATTGATTCATGTCCGGGCCATAACTTCTTTGTTCTTAGATATAGGCATACCATATTTGGCACACAGGTGTATCACCATGAGAGGGTGTGTCGAGCACCCTCATGACCTCTATATGACCTTGACCCTTGACCTGAAGGTCAAAATTAAAGATTTTTTACAATGGATTCGTGTCCCGGCCATAACTTTTTTGTTCTTTGATATAGGCATACCATATTGGACACATGAGTGTATCACCATGAGAGGATGTGTCGGGTACCTTCATGACCTCCATATGCCCTTGACATTAAGGTCAAAATTAAAGGTTTTTAGAATTGATTCGTGTCCGGGCCATGACTTCTTTGTTCTTTGACATAGGCATACCATATTTGACACATGAGTATATTACCATGATACGATGTGTCGGGTACCTTCATGACCTCCATATGACCTTGACCTCAAGTTCAAAATTAAAGGTTTTTACAATGGATTCGTGCCAGGGCCATGGTTTCTTTGTTCTTTGACAAAGGCATACCATATTTGACACATGAGTGTATCACTATGCGACGATGTGTTGGGTACCTTCATGACCTCTCTATGACCTTGAACTTTGACCTCAATGTCAAAATTGATTAAAGGGTTTTGACATAGTCATACCATAAGACATGGGTGTATCACCATGAGACTATGTGTCATGTACATTCATGACCTCTTTATGACCTTGACCTTTGATCTCTTGGTCAAAATTATAGGTTTATACCATGGATTTGTGTTCGGACTATATCTTCCATTTTCTTCTACAAAGGCATACCATACATTTACACTAAGGAAAGAGGTAATTTATACCTGTTAACAAAACCCTTTGGGAGATTGAGGTAAGCGGGGGTATTCTTAGTGAGCATTGCTCACAGTACCTCTTGTTGGATTTTATTTAGTATTAATTTATCTCATATTGTTTAACGTCCCACTCGATAATTTTTCATTTATATGGAGACATCATCATTGCTGGTGAAGGGTTGCAACACATAGGCCTATGCTCGGCGCTTGCGCCCTTGGAACAGGGAGGGATCTTTATTTCGTGTCACACCTGCTGTGACATGGGTCCTTGAGTTTTGCGGTCTCATCCGAAGGACCGCCCATTTAGTCGCCTATTACGACAAGCAACGGTGATGAAGACCTATTTTAACCCGGTGTTGTAGCATACCCCCCCCCCCCCCCCCCCCCCCGCATAGACTGTCCCCACGGGATAGACATTCCCGCCGGAAAGATACGCCTGGCATAGAATTTCCCCCTA
Source organism: Ostrea edulis (assembly GCF_947568905.1). Lineage (NCBI taxonomy): Eukaryota > Metazoa > Mollusca > Bivalvia > Ostreida > Ostreidae > Ostrea > Ostrea edulis. Next base: position 7,252 of record NW_026606044.1, on the reverse strand, counting down.
GGAAGAATTAACCCCGGTCCAATTTTCCCCCTAGGAAAAACCGCCCCAGTATAGAATTTCCCCTAAATGACAGTACGGTCCCCCCCCCTTCTTACATTTTAGCTTCGTTTCAGTTAACTAATATAAATATATGTTTGTGATTTAAAGCTTGGAAAACTTTTATGCATTGGAGGCGACAGTGTTCAAACATGTGTTCAGGGATACTGTCCTTTTTGATGGCGACAACCTTAGCATTGCAATTAAATTGGAGTGGGAAAGGAACAAAAAGAGGGCTGTCAAATCTAGAATTAAGAGACACAATAAGTAAGTAGTAGAGCATTGAACATTTTTCTCTCAACTTGTCTCCATCTAATGTTTATTGTATACATGATCATGTTTTTTGATAGAGATACTAAGGTTTATAGACCAATATGCACCTGTAATATACATGTACGTTATTGTCTTTAAAAGACTTAATTATATGATCTATATGTTGGATTCTGTACCAGTATTTGATTTGTTTTCAATACCAAATTATTTGTATTTTCAATCAGAGGCTGTCAGAATAAAAAAAATCTGAAAGAGCGGCAAAGGCAACAAAAGGACAGTGAGGAAGTGAGCCAGGATTAAAAACTTTTAAATCATTATTTTCCAGAAATGTCTACCATCATCTGTTTCAAACCTATTTTGTAACTTTTGACAATTTAATTCATATAAAAAATCATTTGCAATGTTTTCTTTCTAAATGTATGCATTATGAATGCAGGTCAAAATGTGTATTGTACTTTTTCAAACAATCATGGGAAAAGGTCAATATAAGTATAATTTACAAATGTATTTTCAACAGGTATTCATTCAATTTGTTTTCATAGATGTAAGTTACTTGTATAGCCAACAATTGACCAACAAAAAAGAAGCTTTAGATCAATAACCGTCAATATCCGACCTATCCTTTCAACCAATGAAGGGCCAACATTGAACCAACCAGTCTATTTGTCGGCTGTTAGTTGGCTTACAATATTATCTACGTTGGCCCAACAGTAATGCCATCGTTTCAACAAAGGGCCAACATTGGGCCAACCAAAACAACCAACTACCAATATTGGCTGTAAGTTGGCTTACAATTATACCTACATTTGCCCAACAGTATGCCAACATGTAGGACCAACGTTGGGCCGATGAGCAAAATGACCGTGGGCCAACATAGGACTACCAACAGTGGCCCAACGTTGTAAAAAAAATTGGGCCAACGTTGGCCCGACGTTGTCTTGCTATCTGGGGGGTTATCAGATTTAGGAAAACACAAACACTACCTTTTACTTACGATGGCATCCAGTTGTGGTCATATGACAATACCTGAACTTAGGAAAGAGTTAGAAAAGTTTGGAGCAAAGAAATCGGGAAGAAAGTGGGAACTTGTAAGAAGGTAAATAAACATTCAACGTTTTTATTTTCATCCAAGTAAAGTATGATTAACGCAGTAAATAATTATCAATGGTGTTTAGATATTATCTAAATATATCATAACAACGTATAATGGAACTAGGTGTTATCAGAAAGGAATTCTTGTAAAATTTTGCAGATTTACCGAGCTAAGCTAAACTTGAATTTCCTCAGCAATTCCAACATCGTTGCTATATTGCTTCATGTTCGCAGCAAAACAGAAACGCATTTTTATACTGAATGAAACGATTCAGTGTTAAAATTATTTGATTATTGCCACTATGTTTTACATTATAATGATCACCTGCTAAGTGTTATTTGATTACATACTTAATTGAAGCATATAGAAGAATAATCCGAGATTCCTCTGACTCTTAACCCCGCTTTTATTTTGTGACTTCTGCGGGGGAGAGTCAGAGCGGACTCCATATTGAAAAATGGGAATTCAGCGACACCAGCTGGTGTCGCTGCTTTACCTACCTCTTACAACTTTATTTCGCGGATCTATCTCCCAAGACGTGAGAATTCAGTTAACGGAAGATAAATCTATAAATAGATCATGATTAATACGATGCTATCGCCGTTTAAACGGCCCTAACACCGACAAATGGAGCATCACTTGAATTAGGTCGCCGCCTCGCCATTTGATTTCTTTGCGCATGACGTCAGCACATGTAAACACAAAATTCCATCGTTTAAACGGCGATAGCATCGTATTAATCATGATGCATTTGTAGAATAATCTTCCGATAACTGAATCCTCGCGTCTTGGAAGATGGGTCCGCGAAATAAAGTTGTAAGAGGTAGGTAAAGCAATATGGAGTCTGCTCTGACTCTCCCCCGCACATGTCAAATATAAAAGTAGGGGTAAGAGTCAGAGGAATCTCGGATTAATAGAAGAAATGAACATCGTGCAAAGACCGATATTTCTGGACCTGAATTTATTATGATGTCACCCGATCCACAACCTTCATTGTGATAAGAGCTTTTCAAATTAAAAGGAATGACAAATTCATTGACGAGATGAAGAGAAATTTTAATGAATTTTATGAAAGATATTTTAAGTCTGCTCTGTTAGAGAAAACGTTTTTCAAGACATACGATGGTAAATGTACATGGAATAAATGTTGAAAAAATTAAATAAAGGTTTATTCTTTAATTACATCAATTTTTAATGGTGAATTATGCATAAGACGGCACTATGCAATTCTTGAAATTGCACAAATGAAACAGACATAAATAATTTTACAGGAAAGCTTTGTTTCAGAGCTATTCATAGGTTCTGTCAGTATTTTGAAAGTTTTGGCAAGTCCAATAATTCTTTCAATGTGCACACGTTTGCTGGATATCTTTCTGTCCTCTATCACAGTAGCACAGGAGTCGTTCCTAAAAAAAATGAATGAATTGTATCAATGATGCTTTTAATTAATTACTGAATTAGTAAGGGTTATGCATACTAAAATATGCTTTAGAACTTGCAGTATAATTTATCAAAGAGTAGCAAATAATATAACTACAAACACCTGCATCATTATGACGTTAATATATATATATATACAAAAGGATCACATTTGTTTTTTGATTTAACTGAAACCTGTAAAATTTGTAAACAATGTTTTAAGTAGACATAATTGTCAAAACACAGAATCCCATGCTAGCAGGTATGCATAAATTATCAACAGGGTGGATACTTTTGGACATATTTTGTGATTATATAGTAGTTATGAAATTGATCACTGTTCTTCATCTTCACTTTTTCATTATGGTGTTAAGAGATAATGGGTAGTAATAAATGACCAGTAATTGCAAGTGTCAGTGGGGATTCTACATGTGACAGTGTTTGTAACCTTATCAGATTATTTTGCATGTGTAGTAAATTGCCGATCCCATTAGCGATTTTTTCTCAGTAAATGCGATATAATTACTACACAGAATACTATATATCAACATTACTTTGTACATGTATCTTATAAACAAAAATTCAAGGTAAGTAATAGTTACCATGTTGAGTTTCAGTCAAAAAGTCGTCCAATATAAAATGTACTCTGCAAACAACAGCAAAAGTTGACGGAGTACAGCTTTGAAAACGAGTTTCACCACGTTTAATTGCGTGAATCCAGGCCTTTCTTCTGTCTGATGGAAATACATGATGACCACCCCTATTACAACAATACGGCACACAACAGCAAGTTCCAAGCATGTTTCAAAAGGTGTTTGACAGCAGATTGTTTACGTTTTTCTTCGATCAGTAACTACAGATAAAGCGCGAGGATATTCCGATTCAGGGCCGAGTTTGTCTGTGGCGCCTTCTAATGAAAAGATAGCCGGAGCCGGTTCCTCATTGCACTGCATGATGAACAGAGAGTTAGCCATCACATCTATCAATGCATAATAAACATACAAAACACATATTCATATAGTACAAGCATAGTTACAATGTTGCAGTAATCAACTTGCATCTTATACATGCACATAACTATATTGTACATGCATGCTGTTTTCTTGTATTGAAATTTACAATTAAATATTGGCATAATAAAACAGCAAACTCAGGATCTTCATTTGACATAATCCATGTAAACAGATCAGTATTGTTAAGCAGTACTAGGTTTGGAAAGGTTTTAAATATCTTATTCAAAAATTCTCCTCTAGGATTATTATATAGTGGACATTCAAGAAGAAAATGCAATTCATCCTCTGTTGAACTTGAGATACAGTGTTGACAGACTCTTTCACATCTAGGAAGAATTTTATATTTACCATGGTTATCAATTTTTCTTTCATATCTGCCTGTTTCTATCCGTAGACGATGATTACTAATTCTGAATTTAGTGAGAATTACCCGATTGTCTCGAGTTTTTAAATTCAGGTATTTTTCAAAATTGAACAACCTTTTGTACTGAAAGTATGTACTTAATTTTCCAAATCCCTGCATATAACTGGTACGGATATTTTCCCAAAAGTTTGAGAAATTGTTACGCAGTTGCTTTTTTATGTACAATTTAAATTTATTTTCACATAATATTTTGCGGTGGGGCAAATTGATATTTAGTTTTTCACTGTAGAATAATATACTAGAATACCAGTCACTGTTAATGGTGTTAGACCTGCACTCATTGAAAGCAGCCTGTAATAGGTTTGGAGTTGAGTGTTCTAGTCTATACCAGTACATAAATGTTTGCTTTAGCATATCAATATATAATGGATACCTGCCCAGTTCAGAATAGGTGCATATATTTGTACAAGTTTTAGACACCCCCATCATATATTTACAGAATTTCATATTTAGCTTTTCCACCTCCCACTCTTTGAATATATCAAAAAGTGCGAGGTTTCTTCTTTTTGGGGTAACATTAATAATGCTCCAGTTCTCACAACCATACAATACTATGGGTTTAATATAATGATCAAATATATGTAAAAAAGTTTTGATAGAGGGATTAGCAGTTTTTACATCTCTGTAAAATTTGAAACATGCCTTTAAGCTCTTTTGATATAACAGTTTCTTTGCTTCAATAAACTTTCCATTGTTTTCAAAAGTTAAACCCAGCTATTTGTATTGTTTTACACATTCTATAGTATCATTACCAAGACAAAATTTTTCCTCCAATAGTCTACCCAGTTGTTGAAAATTATTGATTTTGGTTTTTTTAATGTTTACTTCTAGACATCATTCACTACAGTAATCATAAAGGATATTTAGTTTATGTTGGAGATCTGACTTGGTATTGGATAATAGAACAAGGTCATCGGCATACAGAAGACATGAAATATTTTCATTATCTAGAGTAACAGGAACAGAACTGTCATCTAGAATATTTGGGAGGTCATTTATAAAGAGTTTAAATAAAGATGGGCTAAGGACATCACCTTGTCTAACACCAACCCTAGATGTGAAAAAATCTGTCCTTTTATCATTTACTTTCACACACAATCGGTCATTTGTATACATAGATTTAAGAATTCTATAAAAATACCCGCTGATATCATATGATTGTAGTTTATACATAATGCCAACATGAATGACTTTATCAAATGCCTTGCGAAAATCAACAGAGCAGGCATATAATTTCTTATCACCAGCCTTTAAATATTTGTTAATCAAACATTTCAACACAAAAATATGATCTGAAGTGCGAGATTTCTTAGAGAAACCTATCTGTGATTTATGAATGATATCATTCTCCAGCAAGAAGTTGTCAAGTCTGTGGTGCATTATTGAGTTAAAAAATTGTCCAATACTGTTGCTAATAGCTATGCCTCTGTAATTTTCTGGCTTATTTGGATCTTCAGATTTGAAAAGAGGACAAATAAAGCTTTCTGGCCATTTTGAGGAGTATTCTCCAGCTGTAAACACAGTATTAAAAAGTTTCAGCAAACAAGGATTGATGAAGTGTTGTGATGCTTTAAGTATTTCATTAGAAATATTATCTAATTCAGGAGCTTTCTTGGATTTAAGTTTAGAAAATGCTTCTTGTAATTCTGTTTTTGTAATTTCCATGTCTATCAGGGAAAAACTGAAATTCTTATGTTCCATTACTTTTAGCTTTTCCTCAAGAGTATCTAGTTTTTTCTGTATATTGTCTGAGACAGAAGTAAGATCTGAAAAATATTGGAACCATGTATCACTCTCAATACAGTTTTGATTACGTATCTTTTCATTTCGCGGCTGGTTTACCAGAAACCAATACTCTTTAGGATTGTTAGATTCCAATTCATCAAGCTGTTCTAAAATGCTTTGTTTAAATTCTAGTCACAGCACACGTAGACGTACACGGTCTGTTGCTTAACCTCTCTAACTCCTCTTACAGCATTCATTTGACACCCTTCAGACCTTGTACACTGTTACATGTATAAAAGCATTGAAGATGTGCATGTATCTTTTTGGAATGATGGGACATGCTTTGAAAAAATTACATGTGCATGATGTAGTTGAACTTTGTCATTTTTAAGCATGGTACCTACTTTGTTTAACCAACTCCTCTCACAGCTTTTACTTAACATTTTTCAGACTTTGTATATAATAGATGTTATAAAAACATTGAAAATATAATGTCCGTGACATGTTAAAAGTGCTTCTGTTTTTCTGAAAAATTCTACATATGTCATTTTTGCAGTATGTTTTGTACTGCTCTCTAGATAATATATTTTAAAGCAACCCGGTCATTTCTGTTCTTGAATTGATTTTCTTTTTTAATTTATAAACATGTTTACTTTCCAACGAATAAAAGAATAAGTGACAAGAATGTGTCAATCTTAACTTTTATCATTCTTAATATTATAGGGGGTGTGTCTCCAATTTGGCCAAGTTTCAGGTGGAATTTGCTGAGAAAACATGCCGCTTCGAAAAGACAATTCCTCGTAAAACGCGTGCATTTCAAAACTCAACCACGCGGGAAGACCGGGGGTATTACTGGCAACCATACCCCCCCCCCCCCCCGTGTGCAACCTGGTAAAAACGTAGTATATACCTCATGTGCATTGTTTGTATGTCCGACTTTGAATATAAAGATTATTTATTCATTAATGATTTGTAAAAAACAATTCAATTCCACAGCTGAGTTACAAGTGTATCTATTTTCTAGAGGCGGTCGTACGCAGATCTATACGTACAAATGTAACATCATGTTGCAAAATGTTGGAAAAATCGTCTGAGAATTCTCTCCTAAAGTTATTGATATGCAGAAAAGAGATGGAGTTCCGTTCGTCCTTTGATTCATCAGTCCATTCACAGTTACATTTCATTACTGCAATGTGTCACCAAAGAGTGGGGCGGGGCCAATCCTCCAATATGTTTTATGTTCCATATTAAAATAATAAAAATAACTTT
>NW_026606043.1:0-38855 GCF_947568905.1 Ostrea edulis | reverse complement strand
TTCTCAGCTACAGTGTATTTATGAGGAAATGTCTGTCCTTATAATAATGGTAAATATATCAAAGGCAGAATCATTGGAAATATAGATATATTGCGAGATGAGACGACATCTGGTGTGTATTTTGACATGAAGCGACATCTGGTGTGTATTTTGACATGAAGCGACATCTGTTATGTATTTTGACATGAAGTGACATCTGTTGTGTATTTTGACATGAAGCGACATCTGTTGTGTATTTTGACATGAAGCGACATCTGTTGTGTATTTCGACATGAAGCGACATCTGTTGTGTATTTTGACATGAAGCGACATCTGTTGTGTATTTTGACATGAAGCGACATCTGTTGTGTATTTCGACATGAAGCAACATCTGTTATGTATTTTGACATGAAGCGACATCTGTTGTGTATTTTGACATGAAGCGACATCTGTTATGTATTTTGACATGAAGTGACATCTGTTATGTATTTCGTACTTAACCTGTGATATCATGAGAAAAGCTGAGCGTGCATCTTTAGCCGGGACGCCAAAATCTCCGAGGACATACTCAAACTCGTCACAATCCAAGTACCCATCTCCAGTCCTGTCGAAGAGATCAAACTTGTACCGGATGTAGTTCTCTAGCCATTCGGGAAGCTTCCGTTCACTCGGAACCTCATCGTCTTTATTCGCTTCTTTCATACAGTGCTCATTGAACTTCTCCCACATCCTCAGCTGTTACATAGATCGAAGGAGAGATTTGATTACATTTTGGATAGTGATCTGAGTAAACAAAGTTGTACTCGCGTTCCCTGATTCATATAGAATTGCCTTTAGTGGACTTTTTTTTATCCTAATCTCTTTCTATAGGTAGGGTAACACGAAAGGCTAAACACCTATTTACGTACATTACGTCTGTTTCCATTCAGTATAAATTATAGTAGTATAATAAAAAATGCTTTTATTACTTATTTAGATAGGCGAATTTAGGATTTTACGAAGGTGGGGGTGGGGGCAGGGTGTCTAAAATTTCTTGAAAATTAATTTGACTCTTGGTATTTGAAAAATAAAAATAATAGAATACACATTGGAAGTCAAATGATTGTGTATAATTTGATACTGTAAGAATAAGGAATTTTAACACCTAAATATGTTTTATGATTTGCGAATGAAATAGTAGCTTTACATTAAATTGATCGTGACATTACCCACTCCTCAGTTGTGATGAGTCCATCATTATTTTCATCTCCTTCGTCCTGTAGTTTCCTCCATATTGTTACAAACAGTTCATGTGTTTTCACATACTTCTCTGTCCCTAGTTTCCAACCGCTCATCTCGCAAATTTTCTACGGGAATAAAATTGCGGTCATTTAAATCAGTTTGATAACCTTGAAAATAATAATGTACACAGGCAAAGTTACGTCACGTGCTTTTTACGTGAATCAATTTTGCATGTATTATTCCACACGAATCTCACGTGAAAATGACGTTAATTTGACATGAAAAGCGATTCAAATGAAATTCACGTTAAAAGATTCACAAGAATATGTTTGAAAAAATACAAGGCATTTACTACTGTTAATACTCACATGTACAGGTTATGATATTAGGCCGTTCTTGGCACACTGATTTTGACTACGGATAAATCCGTTTACCTGATGAAGATATAGGGCTCACGGCGAGTGTGACCGGTCGACAGGGGATGCTTACTCCTCCTAGGCACCTGATCCCACCTCTGGTATATCCAGGGGTCCGTGTTTCCTCAACTCTTTATTTTGTATTGCTTATAGGAGTTATGAGATTGATCACTGTTCGATATCTTCACCTTTCATTATGATTATAAAACTAAACTGTGTTTGAACCCGATCTGCCATGATTGGGCACGACTAGAAGACAGCATTATTATACCAAGAGGTCAAGGACTTATAACTTACCTGCCTCGCCAAATCAAAGTCTTTCCATTCAAGTTTACCATCTTTGTTTAAGTCTGTAAGAAAATGAATAAAGATAGACCGTTACATTCGTGTTCATGGTTAAATCAGGGGTTTCAGATTTAGTAAAACCGGCACCGTCAAATTCGCTGATTACCTTAATGTGTGATATATATAATCTGAGTTTTCTAAGCCTGGGGAAAGGGGGGGGGGGGTCCACGTACATGTAGTTTACACTGTGAGGAAAAATTAGCTGTAGTCCTGAAGCTCTCTGGGGAAATTGGAAAATAGACCTTTCTGCGGAGGGTTGCAGTTTTGTCGCTAAGGTAAAGTTATGCATTTCGTTCTGTAGCTTGTAGGAAAAATTGGGAGATATCTTTAATGTCAGAAAGCTACAGTTCTCTTTTCGCGAGACTTCACAAAATTTTTGAATTTACCGAGTGACAATAAAATTAATAAATTACACCCATATTTAGAATTTATATTTCATCGAGCCCAGCGCAGGTGTCCATTGAAACGAGATCAGCATTTCATGCCCCATCCGACGTTCTTATATAGTATTTGCTGAAGAAATGACGATCAGTACATAGAGGCGGATCAAGCACTGGCACCCCTCCCCCTTTCCCGCGCTCCTCACAAACAGGGTCTCAATACACGTCCTCACAAAGTTAATTTGATTCAATTTTCAAAAGAATATGTCCAAAAACACTCAATATATACGACTCATTTTGTTAGAACTCGAATTTTAAAAAAGGCATTGTCTTATGGGCCCCCAACATGGCTTTGCCCCCCTCCCCCCCCCCCCCCCCCCCCCCCCTAGACACTCTGCTGTTTACTACCCCCACACCCGGTTCAGAAATTCCTGGATCCACCTGTAACTAATGATGTCTAATCTGAAACTTCTATCCGTAGTAAATAACACGAGTGAAGTTACCAAAGAACACATCGAATTCATGGAGAAGTTTCTTCTTTTGGAATGGAGTCAGTTTGGTATCCACCAAGCCCAAAACCGCGCCCATCTTCTTCCCACGGAATCTCAGGGAGTCTAAAACTTACAAAATGTATGTAAAACATTAATATACATGCATATACATAGCCACGCCCATTTTCTTCCCGTGGAATCGCAGGGAGTCTAAAACTGAAAATTATGTAAAACATTAATATACATGTATATACATAACCACGCCCATGTTCTTCCCGCGGAATGTCGGGGAGTCTAAAACAAAGAACGTATGTAAATGATACTTACATATGATATATAAATAGTAGGCTATACTCTGTAGTAACAGCCGCAGTGTTTTTTATGTCTATCAAGAAAACCCGGTCGTCTTCGTGCTTGTCGTCCCGACACTTTATAATCATTGTCGTTCCGTTTTTACGTTTGCCAGGTGTTAATCTTAACTACTAAGAGAAATAAATAAAATTCACCTGGTTCTAGATTTGTTCGAATTTTTCATTCATGATCGGTGTGAACTGAGCGAAAATAAACAGAGTCAATACACGCCCAATATAAAGTACAGCAGTGTTTAGTTATCTTTTGTTAACAGATGTAACTACTATATCGATCGTAACTGTAATGCAGCGCGGGGGGTGGGGTGGGGGGTGGGTACTAGGTGGCTCGTACACTTACAACGTTGAAATTTGATACTAGTGATGATACTCTTTATTCCATAAAGAAGAGTTGCAGACCACAAAATGACGAAAGAATTACCTTTATGTTATTTTTTTTCTTCAAACGATAACGAGGGTTAGGATTTCAACCCCATCCCCCTTCCCATAGATCTGCCACTGGATTATCAAACAGAACAACTCCTGGTAAAAGGCCACGACGAGACTGATAACGATGCATCACTATTTTTATATTGATTTCCCAATATTTAAACATGATTATACAAAAGCTTCTTTAAACTGAAATTTATTTTTATTATTCATTAAAGAGTTTCACTTAGATAAATTCAAAACTTTGTAATATTTTTTCTTCAATTTCCTTTCCACTGTATGAAAAAAAAAAAAAATAGGCTTTTCTCTTTCAGGAAATACATGAATATAAAATGCCTAATGCTGTCCTTCACAATTAGATAACTTAATTGTTACACATTGTTCTCAACAAATCAAATTAATTAATTAAAAGTAAGTATGTGAATACCTTTTTTCTTCTTGATTTCAAGACACCTCCAGGGTTTATAACTTTATGGAAGAAAAAAAAAACGCACAAAAAATCACTAAATATCTATGCCTTGGTCACAGAAAAAATATACTTTATCATCCTTGAAATTTACACTGAATTGAACTGAATACGTTTCCCGCAGTAACACGCCGAGCACGCCATCTGTCGCTGGGCTAGACCCACGGGATCGATACAACTTGTACATAACACGATCTATGGGAGGCTGGTCAAAATATGTAATCATCCAATCGTTAACGCGCAATAACTCTGTGTCAATAACTGCGGATATATGTGTCATAAAGCAAGCTGTGCATCGCGAGGTTTCATAATCACGGTAAAGGATATCAAATCTGCACATATATTTCTATATCGGTATCATGAAAATTTCTATGTCTATATTCAATGCAGAAAAATATGATAAACTTTAGACCTTTGTTTTAAAAACAAACGGAGAAATTACAATATATATATAAAACCATTAGTTAACACAAGAGGTTTGTGGACCACATCATTCACAACTCCAGTGTATTTCCATTTTCTAATACCCAACATTTCTCCATTTATTCAAGGATATATGTATCATACTTTTTATACTAATTCCATACTTGCGGTGAAGTGCATAAATTCGAGTTACCATTCCCCGAGCTCCCCGGAAAGGTCCGAGAAGGTACGATTGATATTTATTCTTAAATATTGTCTGGATCGTCTCGTGTGTGTACATAGTCCCCACCAATGTTGGGATATGCAAACGTTGGAATGACCGAGAGAAGACCCTGCACATAGACATTTTTAAAACACATCAGTCGATGTAAACAGTGCGATGTGACGTCATATTAGCTGCGAGTCTTTTGGTTTTTTATTTTCGTTGTTTCTCTTTCAAACCAAGCAATACCATCAACAACACCATAATGTACAAGGGTATAAGAAACTTGTCTAGAATATAAAAACGTGTGTCGTACTTTCCAAAACAATTTATTTATCTCATTTACGGGGGTTGTCGATGAGGTACCCCGCGGTGACGGCAACAATTTTCCAAAGCACTATGGATAATAATTTTGCAAATCATGTGAGTCAAATGTGCAATCATTGGAGCGAAATCGTCGCGTCACGTCGCAAAGAATGCTTCGCTCGCTCTTAAATAACTTGTATATGGTGTCCGGATAGGGCCATGTGCAAAAGCGTAATAGCGCATTTTAAGAAACGTTTCTTAAAACGCGTTATCACGGTAACACACAACACGCCGTCGTACTTTCACACATACATAACACGCTATTCTACTGTTGCGCTAATACACAACACGCCGTAGCGATTTTGCACGATAGCGCGACAGCATGTTAGCTTGACAGCGCGACGACGTGTTTTCGTATTAGCGTGATAGCGCGTCAGCGTGTTGTGTGTTAAGCGTGATAGCGCAACGGTGTGTTAGCGTAACAGCGCGACGTCGTGTTGTGTATTAGCGCAACAGCGCGGCGGCGTGTTTGCGTGATGTCTAGCGTGATGGCGTTTTGTGTCAATCTAATTAAAATCAGATCCTAGGATATGCTCACAATCGCTACAATACACAGAGAATACGGCACGGATTTCAGAAGTCTGATTTTAATTAGATTGTGTGTTGTGTATTAGCATGATAGCTCGACGGCGTGTTTTGTGTTAGCGTGATAGCGCGACGGCGTGTTTTGTGTTAGCGTGATAGCGCGACGGCGTGTTGTGTGTTACCTGTAGCGTGATAGCGCGACGGCGCGTTTTGTGTTACGGTGATAGAGCAATGGCGTGTTAGCGCGACGGCGTGTTGTGTGTTAGCGCGACAGCATGCTGTGTGTTAGCGTAATAATACGTTTTAAGAAACGCGATATTACGCTTTTGCGCATGGCCCTATCCGGACAGCATACTTTTATGACAATTTTTACGTTTCAATATGGAGCAAAAGATGATTACTCAGAATGCTCTTTAATATTCTAAATGCGATTCAGATTCATATCAGTTTGTTAGGGGAGGGGGGGGGGGGCAATTAGCTGTAACCCTGGATGATAACGCATCATTTTTATCTGGTCAAGTTTTCTCTTCTTCTTTTTTTATAATTTGCAAATTTTAGTATTTGATAATAGCATTCATACATACATTCAAACACATAGTTTAGTTATAATAACATATTAAGGTTGACAGTACCAAGTAAAGAGTGGAAAGGCATTAATCAAAAATATTTTTCCATACAGCCCAGATTGTACTGAATTTTTTAAAATGACAGTTTTTTGAAAATATACAATGGTCAATTTCATATTTCATCCTAATATATTGTAAGATGGTAAGTTTTCTTTATATCGGTAACATTTGTTAAGTGAACTTAAGTTTATTGCATGGGCCACGCGAATATAGGCATGCTATTAGGAATATTCAGCTTGCGCATGTACAAATGTACGTTTTCACCGGAGCCAATCGGGAAATCGCTCGGCCTTTTTCGGTAAGTCGAAAAAAAAAAAACTGCCTGTCGACTTAAAGGAGAAAGTGATGTTCCGATTGCACCGGGGCTTCATAACGCGGCCTTTATTTATAGATACGACCTAACAGGACAGAACGTGACCGCACACATGGGGAGGAAATCAGTTTCGAGTACACGTTTATCGGAATTATAGTCTTGTTTCATAAAACAAGAAAATAAAACGAAAATCTGTATGTGAAAAAATTATATACACAAAAAAATTATATACACAAAAAAATTATATACACAAAAAAAAATTATATACACAAAAAATTATACTCACAAAAAAAATATATACACAAAAAAATTATATACACAAAGTCTATTTAGAAGTCAATTGAGAAATGCTATATTTTCCCCTTAAAGTATATGATCCCATGATATCAAAATCAAACCCTTGTTAATCTGTACATGTCACTCGTAATGTATTATCATTATGTACCTCTCTAACTCGTAATGTATTATCATTATGTACCTGTCTAACTCGTAATGTACATTCATCCGAAGGACTGCCCCATTTAGTCGCTTTTTACGACAAGCAAAGGGGTACTGAGGACCTATTCTAATCCGGATCCCCACGGGACTAATAATTTTTTATATCTCTAACTCGTAATGTATAATCATGATGTACCTGCCTAACTCGCAATTTATAATCATTATATACCTCTCTAACTCGTAATGAATTACCATTATGTACCTTTCTAACTCGTAATGTATAATCATGATGTACCTGTCTAACGCGTAATATATAATTATGATGTACCTGTCTAACTCGTAATATATAATCATGATGTATCTGCCTAACTCGTAATATATAATCATGATATACCTGCCTAACTCGCAATGTATAATCATTATGTACCTGACTAACTCGTAATATATAATCATTATGTACCTGTCTAACTCATAATGTGTATAACTTATAATGTATAATCATTATATACCTCTCTAGCTCGCAATGCATAATCATTTTGTTCCTCTCTAACTCGTAATGTACTATCATTATGTACCTATCTAGCTCGCGAACGACAGCACTGACTGTTTATTTGTGAGATCATTGCCTGTAATTTTCCAAACATTTAGATAAACGTTCTAGGTATCTATATTAATTTTCTATAACCTCTTCCTCATACAAACAGGTTGTGTTTTATAGGCTGTGTCCCATTCGATACTTTCAGTACTTTGATTTATCTACATTTCTGTAACAGTATGCTGATACAGCTATTGTTGATGTGATACCAGGCAGTGTCCTGTTCAATACTTTTTAATACACATTTCAGTGCTTGTGTGATTTATGGGCAGCACACGTGGTTTAAGTATCTGCGATACCATCATAAATCTGTCACCGTCCGTAAAACGTCACGAATTGATGTGAAATTAGATATTAACAATTACTAAACCATTAAAGTGGCGTATAGTGAGGAAGATCTGATGAAAGCTTGTTTGGGGGAGGGAAAGGGTGAAAATAGGTATGATGAAATCCAACCCCTACATATGTTCTCCCGTCAGACACAGCCCGGGGGTGAATACTGTAGGTCTGTGTGAACACGTACAGGCTATGTTATAGATCAATACAAGTCACGAACCAGTGTATAGATTGTGCATCATATAAATAGAATAAAAAAAGTTAGCGACAGAAAGACAGGTATATAGACCGACAAAAAGAATGAGAGAGGACAGGGATAGAGAGAAAGAGGCACAGAGAGATAGAGAGACAGAGGTATAGAGACAGACATAGTGAAAGAGAGATATAGAGACATAGAGATAGAGAGACAGACATACAGATAGAGAAAAATGATAGAAAGAGGCACACAGAGATAGAGAGACAGACATACAGATAGAGAAAAATGATAGAAAGAGGCACACAGAGATAGAGAGACAGACATACAGATAGAGAAAAATGATAGAAAGAGGCATATAGAGATAGAGAGACAGACATACAGATAGAGAAAAATGATAGAAAGAGGCATATAGAGATAGAGAGACAGACAGCCATAGAGATAGAGAGACAGACAGCCATAGAGATAGAGAGACAGACAGACATAGAGATAGAGAGACAGACAGATATATATAGACAGAGATAGAGAGAAAGAGGCATATAGAGATAGAGAGACAGGGATAAATAGAAAAAAGAGGCACATCGAGATAGAGAGAGACGGACAGATATAGAGAACGAGAGATAGAGCGCCAGGGATAGAGAGAAAGAGACATATAGAGATAGAAAGACAGACAGAGATAGAGAGAAAAAAGGCACACAGAGATAGAGAGATAGAAAGAGAGACCGACAAAATGATAAAGTGAGACAAGGATTGAGAGAAAGAAACACATATGGAGAGAGAGATTGGTATACAGAGAAAGAGAGACAAAGATAGAGGGACAAAGAAAGAGAGACAAAGATAGAGAGACAAAGATAGAGAGACAAATATAGAGAGACAAAGATAGAGAGACAAATATAGAGAGACAAATATAGAGGGACAAAGAAAGAGAGACAAAGATAGAGAGACAAAGATAGAGAGACAAAGATAGAGGGACAAAGAAAGAGAGACAAAGATAGAGAGACAAAGATAGAGAGACAAATATAGAGAGACAAATATAGAGGGACAAAGAAAGAGAGACAAAAATAGAGAGACAAAGATAGAGACAAAGATAGAGAAACAAAGAAAGAGAGACAAAGATAGAGAGACAAAGATAGAGAGACAAATATAGAGAGACAAAGATAGAGAGACAAAGATAAAGAGACAAAGAAAGAGAGACAAAGATAGAGAGACAATGAAAGAGAGACAAAGATAGAGAGACAAAGAGAGACAGGAAAAGAGAGACAGGGAAAGAGAGACAGATAGAGAGAAACAAATATAGAGAGACAACGATAGAGAGATAGATATAAAGAGACAGATAGAGAGACAAATATAAAGAGAGACAGAGATAGAAAGACAGAGAAAGAGAGACAGATACAATTAAAGAAAGACTGAAAAAGAGATACAGAGAAAGAAAGACAGAGATAAAGAGAGATAGAGACAGAGATAGAGAGACAGAGAAAGAGACAAAGATAGAGAGACAGATATAATTAAAGAAAGACTGAGAAAGAGAGATAGAGAGACAGAGAAAGAGAGACAGAGAGAAAGAGATAGAGAGACATAGATAAAGAGAGACAGAGATAGAGAGACAGAGATAGAGAGACAGAGAGACAGAAATAGAGAGACAGAGAGACAGAGAGACAGAGAAAGAAAGACAGAGATAAAGAGAGATAGAGACATAAATAGAGAGACAGGGAAAGAGACAAAGATAGAGAGACATATATAATTAAAGAAAGACTGAGAAAGAGAGACAGAGATAGGGAGACAGAGAAAGAGAGACAGAGATAGAGAGACAGAAAAAGAGAGACAGAGATAGAGAGAAAGAAATAGAGAGACATAGATAAAGAGAGATAGAGAGACAGAGATAGAAAGAGACAGAGATAGAGAGAAAGAAATAGAGAGAAAGAGATAGAGAGATAGATAGAGAGACAGACATAAAGAGAGACACACAGAGATAGAGATAAAGAGAGGAGAGAGAGATAGACAAAAACATAGATATAACAGACACGGGGAGATAGAGAGAAAGAGGGAGGCAGACAGAGAGAAAGAGGGAGGCAGACAGAGAGAAAGAGGGAGGCAGACAGAGAGACAGCGACAAAATCAGACAAGCAAAACTTACGGTTATGGAAAAAGCCCCCTTTCGCTTTTTCTTCATATTTTCTCCGTCTTGCATTTCTGGCAGATTGTGTGTGTGACATTTTGAGGAATTCCAAGCACATGTTGATGTTTCTATATGATCCCCAGTCGTTTCGCTACAACCACCTGTTCAAATCGATTAAACTTTCTCTAAATTACATTTTGTCACAGACGGATTTTAAAACACAGATAATACTGTCTACGTGCCACACACAATTAACACTGTAATACGAATTATTCTATATGGGGTTTTTTTTCGGGGTGGGTGGGGGGATGGGGGTGTAATCATTTCAGATTAAAGGCAAAAAAGGGTGTGTGTGCGAGGGGGGAGGGTACTTTTGAATGGGAGAATATAATAAACGAAGTTATCACAGCTCAAAGTAACTAGATTATCATATGGTGTTATTTTTATGACGCTAGGAATAAATTATACAAGTAGAATTGCCTTTAGAGGGTCGTTTTACGTCACGGCCTTATACCAGCATGATGGGCGTGGTTAAGTCAGTGAGCCATCTCTTTTTCTCCCCCCCCCCCGGAACTTTCTGTTTCTTCTCTTTAAATTTAGTGTATTCATAACTGCCACTCCTTCGAGATCCACCTATTCATCGTAGAAGGAGAATGGAAGTAATATGAGCATGAAGAAGTCATAATTATCTGATTTTCTTCCATTGCAGTGCGGATAGTAATGAAACGTTACGGCTGACTGCGCGGTATAATCTGTATTAGAATCGCTGTTTATAACCGTATTCAGCAAATCTACGTGAAGAATTATCTTTTAATCTTAATTACATGGTATAATTCTATAGTTATCAATTGCACATACCTATAAAAATCATGCACATGTAAATTCCACACACTTATACGTTAAACCCGGATAAGTCAACCTAGGTTTTTATTTGTTTGTTTACATTTAAATTTCTTTCGCTCGCAGATAAAAGGTAATGGCATTTAAATCTCTGCCATGCTTCATTTACCAACACTTTTTCGATGTGTGACTGTCGTTGGCGGATCTAAAATATTGTTCTCTATGAATATTGGATTCATTCAGTGCGGGGTTATCAATTTTCTCGGAATTTTCCTGCACGAAGGCAGTTTTCTGAGCTTATTGGACACACTCTAAACTACCCGATTCCTCGTCCGGAGCACAGGCACTTGTTTCTGTAAATGACTTATGACCTCTGTATACTAATAATAACACAAGGTACACTGTACCTAGCTTCAAATGACACAGAATGGCACCCCCTGAGAATGTCGGCCTTTTGAGCTTCCAGGGAATATGCTATGTAAATGTATTTACTACCGTTGTATTGTACAATCATTCAACTAAAAAACCATGTATGACATGACTGCATTCATTACCTCTTATCGCCGAAAACTGCAACAAAACATGGATTTTCCGTTTTATATCACGAAGTGCTATGTACTGATACCGCACAGAATGAAAATTGTAGGCTTATATTCGTTGTGTTGAAAAATAAAGTCTCATTGTTTTATTATCACAATAAATTGATACGATGTTTATTACCAAAAAATCTTGAACATATTGCTTTGATTTTGAATTGAAGACGCTGTACGCTATTTTTAGTAACTCAAAAAAACCAAAGCTGTTCGTACGTTTCGGGATTTTACATGTCATCAGAAGATAGAAGCTAAGACTTGCCGAGTGGAGATTTAAAAATATTATTTCTGATGAAGATAATAATGAAATTATGACTTACTGTAAATACAACTTCGTTAACTAGTATGAGAAATATTTCTGCCAATTGCATGTTTCATGCAGATCTATGGAAAGTCAGAGAAAATACAGATAAAAGATTATTTGGAAGTATGCAAAATAGAGAAAGGAAAGTTTTTTTTAGTGAGTGTTATTGACTTTGTGGTATGTATTGATGTGGCAAGTACCTGTTGTTACATTGAAGTTTTATGAAACCCACCATAAGTACCAAGAACGCTGTTAACTGTTATTTTCATGCATGCAAATGAAGATATATTGCGAGAATGGCCCCTCCACTATTTTTAATAGTACTATGTAGTAGTGAATGAGAAGATATTAATGCATGTAAGCTTGAATTGAAGAATTGAAGCCCTGGAGCAAAGAATGACCCCCCCCCCCTCCCAGCCTGAGGGGGAAAAATTGAGACAGCAATGACGAACACTATAACCCCCCCCACCCACCCCCACCCCCCCATGCACACACTAATTAAGGTTCTGAAGGTCTTTATCATGACTATCATATTTTTATCATTGTTTTGTCAGGAAATTTAAACAAGCCATGTGCAACTTCCAACTTCTCCGGTGAACCCCCAGGCTCCCCCGCATTCCTAATATTACGGATCTGTGCCGATATGGAAAAATTCACAGGCATCTGAAGTATGGAAGATAACTAAATTGGGCGCTGTTTGGACGAGTTTGTCGCAATCTATTTACAATCGGACCTACACTTGGGCTCCAATCTATTAGTTTATTATTATATGTACATGTACATGACGTAGTGGATCAGTTTATTTCTGTTTATCATTTTTATGACAGTAGTATTATGATATATACTTCGATGATAGTGTCTCATAAGTCAATATGGCTGGATATCAATGTTTTTGATATTGGAGCATTGTTTTATATATTTATCTGAATTGTATGTTGGTATTGTATCGGTATGTAACACTTTAATAAAATTCTTCAGATTCTGATATAACGGTTTGAGGAGATGTGATTTTAATTAGAATGAGTTTATCGCTCATTAGTGAGGTTGGAGTGTAGGTAGTACGGAGGTGCACCACTGCCACATTGAAACATTTTTTCCACACTTCAATCCGTACAAATTAATCGTTAGAAACGACACTGTAAGCCGCTACAATATTTCTTTGACGCCCCGTCCCCAAGTGACTGACCCCCAAACAATATGTATTGTACAACATAGACACGGGAACATCAGATGTGGAAAAATATGAAGAAGAAAAAATGAAATGTATGATGAAAGAAGAATGAACAATTTTGAACGATTTATTCAAGATAAATGTTCATTGTTAAAAGGGAAAACATCCCCCCTAATATATCATTAATATAGGATTAATTATATAATGAAAAATTGTTCTACTATTCTGTTGGTACACCGACTAGATAAGCTTTAGTACTAATTTGAAAACGTTTAGAATTGAAATTCCCGCCATCTATAGCGGCTGCCATGATGTGGAACTCTTTTGTATTTCAGATCATAAAAATCAATAATTTTGACGTCACACCGTCTGTTCCGGTTTTGTTGAGATTCATAAAAGATGTGCACGTGGTAGATTTTACGAATACATAGGTTGATGTCAAACGGTGGATCCATCATTTGCGTAATGAAAAGTTTCGAGACATTTACATGAAGAAACGTGTACCTTCTGCCTGGTCTGAAACTCGACTGAACGTCTTCTTTCTCATATTTTTGTTTCTTGCGAAAGAACGGGCTCATATCTATACGGCTCCAAACTTAACTGTGCGTGACTTGTCATGTTTACAGTGCTGTTGATGAAATAAACCGGAACCGACGGTGTGACGTCATAAATTAAACTTCAATGGCTGCTCTCTTAGCGGGTAATTTAAAATATTTAAAATTTAAAATAAAATTGATATTGATTTAATCGTTAGGCAAGGATTTTTGTTGTTAAAGACTCTCGTTTAAGATATCAGTAAGTAATACTTTATTCATCAAAGCAACAATATGGTTAGGGTTGCCTTTCCTTTTAAATAATAATGAAAGTGAAATTTAGTTCAAATTCACACGACTGGTAATGATAAGAAGCTGACCTTTTTGCACTTGATTTTTATTTTGGCAGAGTTACCTGCCCTTGATAGAAATGAGAAATTCTAATTTTTTAAACGTAATTGCGGTAAATGATTAATTCTATCTCATATTTTTACCGATAGATTTTTATGAAAAAATAATTTCTCTTAAAAATATTTCAATAAAACATACGCTTCCCTTACACTTCAATGTGAAATTAATAAAGAAGAAATCATAATGTTTGTAAATTCCTGTGATGGGGTATTTCTATTTGATAAGCCTTTCAAAATCATACTATCATTACCAAAATTATACCATTCATTTATTAGAAATGAAACGTGTTCGTGAGACATTGAATACCTTAAGACAGGGTTTTCTTCGCTCTGACATAAGAGATTCATACCGAATCTCAAATATGTTCCCAAAGACCTTCTGGAAAACTTTAGTTTAAGTCGAAAACAAGGTTATCATTTTCCCTAGCAACTCTCGAGTTCGAGGAAAGATTTGTACTTACAAACAATACTGTATTTTGTACAGACAAAATATTTGGACGTATATTTTACAGATTAACGTGTAGAAAACAACCCAGGTGACCGCAGCACTAATATACTTTCGCAATAAAGACAAACCTCATGTACATAACACGACCGATAAAAATTAAGGGGTTGTTTTCGACACCCTGGTTCATATTCACACGGATACTACTTGTGTTTAGAGCTCTATGTATAAGCATAAGCTGTGGTAATTTTTTGCCAAGGTTCGAATCTGCATGTTCATGTCCTCGCCGTGGTCGAGTTTATTCCAATAATCGTTCATTCTGCGTTATTACACGTGCTACACAACGGAAGAAATCGTAAATAACACCACCGTGGCGAAACGTCATTTGGGTACAACCATTCCTACCCAGGATACAATCGTGATTTTACGCAGAGTACAACCAACCCCTAGAGCAATTTACTATGTACAGTGGATATGTCCGTGAGTAGGGGTAGGAAAGTGACCCATATTCTATTTACATAAAACATACATATGATTTTCAAGGGCGGATCCAGAGGGCGTCCAGGGGATTCACCCCCTCCCCCCTTTGCGGACGCAAAAGTTGAATTATTTAACGTCACATTGAGTCAAAATGGTATGAAAGGGAAAAGTGGCTACTTCCGTACAATTGCATCATTGAAATTTATCAGCATTAGCATATCATTAAATTTTAGGATAAATAAGATGACACACTGATATAAATTTTAGGATAAATAAGACGACACACTGATATAAATTTTCAAAGTTAAGGTAAATCGTGGTCTCTTGTTTAGAAAAATGTAAACGATAACACAAGCAATAATTTCTTCCACTCTCGGAGAAATAAATGACAAAATCGTTTTATTTATTGAATAAATTTTATTAGGAGAATTTACAGTTTCCCCAAAAAACCTTTAATTTGTGTCATTTTATTAAATTCCTCTTATAAAAAATGATAGAAAATTGTAAAAATGACTTCATGGGAGAAAAATTTCAACCCCTATAAAATCTGTAAAATCCAAGAGCTTTTAGGGGCTTCGCCCCTTGGTCCTTCACCAGGGTATCACCCAGGACCCAATGGGGGCTTCAAGGCACCCGGACCCTCTGCCTCACAAAGTTGCGCTCCCCTAAGCGTTTTGTTTCAGAAGAGGATGATTTGAAAGTGAAAACAAGTATCAGGTAATGCTCAGAGTGCAGGATTATGCACCATTTACCCCCCCCCCCTCCCCGACACCCCCCCTCCTCCTCCTGAGTACGAGGACTAGAATGACTTAGCATTCTTTATCTCCTCAATCAATAAATACATTGTCCTTGTCAACCCAATACCCGGGGACCACCATGTAATATCACTACAGTCCCAAAGTGAAAGTAGCGCTAGGGGTCCTTTACCTTGCCTTGATGTTCCTTCTGCCTTGTCTTCACAGATTACAGCTCTAAAAGCAGTCATAAAACTCGTGTTATGTTATTTTTAGTAGGTAATGGGCAATGTCAAAATCAGGGGAGCTAATCCACAATTTCTGATGACAGTCACCGGATGGAGGATTTATTCACTAGATATTAGAGAAGGTGTTTGTTTCATTATTTAATCCTGATTCCTTACACCACTTGCTCAAAACATTTCTTTTGTTGATTTCTTTTGTTACAAAGCAATGGTTGTCACTCTTCAGGTGAGCTAATTTACAGATAAGATTTTTGAATACAATATGATTTCAAATGGATTGGCACATGAAAATAGGATTAGTCTTGAGATAATAAAGCACCCCACATCATATAGTTTTCCCTATTATATCAATCTATTCATAGGTACTTAATGACTAAGATTGTAATATTCTGGTGAGCTAAATTATCAATGTGTATTTACTTTCGTGCATGTAAGGTGAGAAATTAATTGTTCAAAAAGATCAGAAAATGAAAAGTGTGCATGTCAATTTTATTCCTTTTATCCTTTCATTAGAAACTGATATCAATTCATTTCACCATTGATGTACAATTTTCATGTCAGTTAAGTTGCCTTTGAGTGTTGCGATTAACATTTATCAATTCAAAACATGAATTAAACTAAAAATATCCTTTAAATTAAGTTACAAATTAAAAATTTGTCTAAAGATTCTGCATCAGAAATCCAATAAGCGAAGTAAACGTTTGTATGATAATTTAAAAAGCGTTTTACAAGAATTTTGAAAGTTCGGCATTAACGGATGTGTTAGCAAGCAGCGCCACCTAGGGGTAGAGAATGGAAAGAGCACACGTGGTTTATCCCCCATGGCAAAACGTGCACATGTATTTACACACAATATCGTGTTTGTGTGTACCTACAACAGGGAGTGTGACATGTATAAAACAACAATAGTTCATGATCTTATTAAGTCAACAAGTTAAACATCCTGTGTTTGATTTATTATAAACTAAATAAATTAGGTTTATAATACTTCAATCCTAAATAGGGAGGAACTTTGGCAGTTTATTTCGGAACTGAATACTTGTATCTTAACATTTAGATTAATAATGAGTCTGACCTTTTAATTTCATTCAAGCATAAATTCTCTGTTAGCCTTTGAGATATTTCATATATTATGAAGTAAATCTGTTTCATTAGTAAAATATATTGTGTATGTCATATCATAAGATCATGAGGACTCCTTTGGAAATAAACCATATGGTTTTCATGGGTCAGGCATATACATTATCCACTGTGCTCTTAAAGTCAAATAGCTGTTAAAAAGTTTACCCTTTTCGTATTTAACAACAACTTTTGTTTTAACTATGTGTTCCTCTGTGATATTGTCTTGTATTTATATTGTGTATATGCCTATTCCTAAATAAATAAACTAAACTAAAACTAAATGAGATGACCTTTCAATTTCATTCAAGCATAAATTCTCTGTTAGCCTTTTAGATATTTCATATATTATGAAGTAAATCTGTTAATTCCTTACTATGGATCGCAAACTTCACCTTAGTTTACATTGGCTCTGTTTCAATCTTTCTTTCCCGCTGTATCTCTTCGGGTCCAACACTAATCCACAGGTACGAAACTTCCACATCAATTCATTCCAAATGAGATAAACCTTGCATACAGTTCCACACCGGACCTGTTCGCTTTTAAATTTTATGTGCTACATCAATGTATATTATACGAGGTGTAAAACTAAATTCAAATTCAATAATCTAAAAATATCTATTTCGAATAAAAGCAAAATTGTTGAAAAATTATCTTATCTTTTACAATGTTATTTTCGGAGGCTTTAATTCATTGGATATAAAATTTGAAAGGGGTTAAATTATAATTCAAGTCTTTTTCATTATGTTTATTTTTTTCTCTATTTGTGAGACAGCACACTGTAGCAATCGTGGAGCTGGGACAGAAAATGACAAAGCCGGGGAGAGGGGAGGGGGGGGGCAGAAAATGACAAAGGCGGGGAGAGGGGTGGGGGCAGAAAATGACAAAGCAGGGGAGAGGGGAGTGGGGGGGGGGGGCAGAAAATGACAAAGCAGGGGAGAGGGAAGGGGGGCAGAAAATGACAAAGCAGGCGAGAGGGGAGGGGTGGGGGCAGAAAATGACAAAGTCGGGGAGAGGGGTGGGGGCAGAAAATGACAAAGCAGGGGAGAGGGGAGCGGGGACAGAAAATGACAAAGCCGGGGAGAGGGGAGGGGGGGGGGGCAGAAAATGACAAAGCAGGGGAGATGGGAGGGGTGGGGGCAGAAAATGACAAAGCTGGGGAGAGGGGAGGCGGGGACAGAAAATGACAAAGGCGGGGAGAGGGGTGGGGGCAGAAAATGACAAAGCAGGGGAGAGGGGAGTGGGGGGGGGGGGCAGAAAATGACAAAGCAGGGGAGAGGGGAGGGGGGGACAGAAAATGACAAAGCAGGCGAGAGGGGAGGGGTGGGGGCAGAAAATGACAAAGCCGGGGAGAGGGGTGGGGGCAGAAAATGACAAAGCCGGGGAGAGGGGAGCGGGGACAGAAAATGACAAAGCCGGGGAGAGGGGAGGGGGGCAGAAAATGACAAAGCAGGGGAGATGGGAGGGGTGGGGGCAGAAAATGACAAAGCCGGGGAGAGGGGAGGGGTGGGGGACATAAAATGACAAAGCCGGGGAGAGGGGAGGGGTGGGGGCAGAAAATGACAAAGCCGGGGAGAGGAGAGGGGGGGGGGGCAGAAAATGACAAAGCCGGGAAATACGATGGTACCCAGAGACGCTTGGTTAACATTTTTCATGGTAAGTTATTGGTTTTAAAATACATATATGCATTAATTAGTATGAAGGTATATGAAACGGTGTATTCTCTGGATGACTTCCCGCTCTCTCTCTGTCTGTAATTTCTGCTTCCCTTGTTCATAATAAGCTTATTGCTTTTACAAAATGTTGTAGGTTATGGCACGAGCGGAGTTCGAACTCACGACCTCCCGGTTACAAAGCGAACGCTCTACCACTAAACTATCCAATCTCTACCCAGAATTGTCGTTCCTTGCTGTCTTCAAAATCCCTTCATCATCTATTTACTGCCTCAAAACTTTTCTGCAGGCTTCGATTTCTTAGATTATAAGCTGCATGTTACATTCTTTTAATTCCTTACAACTATAAAAAAAATGATACGCGCATTGATGAAGCTTTCCGTCCAATTTTTCGTTTCATACATGCATCAAATAAAGAATTATAATTTTCATTTCATAATAAAGCATGTACATCCTTAACTTATCATTTTACAATGGACAACACTGCTTGTTGTTATGTACATAACGTGTCAATAAACAGAACATGCTAATCGTCTTGTATCTAGCTCTAGAGTAATATGTCTGTTGAAATACGTTTTTCACATGTGATTCAATCTTTTGAAAATTGTAGTTTTCAGTCTCGTGTGATGGTGCCTTAGAAACTGAAGTTTAATAAATGCCATCATTTTGTCTAATATGCTGGCTGATTTGTGCCATTTTACCATTTGAAAATCTGTATTTTGTCGTCTTCTCGTTTTTAGGTTAAGACAACAAATTAGGTAGCTAATTAGCGGGGTTTGTTAGGTAGCTAATTAGCGGGGTTTGTTAGGTAGCTAATTAGCGGGGTTTGTTAGGTAGCTTATTAGCGGGGTTTGTTAGGTAGCTACAGACCCTGAAACGTGCTACTACACCAGTTGCACGGTACGGTTCGGTACGCTTTATGAACGGTACGGTTCGTTTTCTGAACGGTACGGTTCGTTTCTTGAACGGTACGGTTCGTTTCTTGCACGGTACGGTACGCTTCTTGAACGGTACGGTTCGCTTCTTGCACGGTACGGTTTGCTAAAAATAGCTGCACGCTTTGTGAACGGTTTGCACGTTTTATTAATGAGGTGGGCGTGGCCTGAACGCTTTGACTTCGTATAAATTGTACGTTTCGATAGTTTGTTTTCACTCGATCGGTCTTATTCGGCTCTTTGATTATCGGCTGCAGGATTTGTGGTTGTGTTAGAATGTGCACATGGGGAAATGAGACGTTATTTTTGATTGCTTCGATGGAATAATTCCATATTGATAACGTACATAAAAGTTATGAATAAAAGTTTTTAGAATTTGCTTAAGTCTAAGTCTTAATGGTTGTTATTACGTTTCAATTTGTTTTTCATTTCTCATCAGACATTTATTAATTTACGATTTTATAAAAAGTTGTTACATGAACTGCTCCCCGACATGGGCGTGCGTAAGTGTAAAAACAAAGCGTATTAAGTTTCCGGATATAAATTACAGTGCCTAAATTGGAAAAGTTTTTAAGAAGAAGTGAATTTTGTTTTGAATACACTAAAGTCGCAAATGACACAATGATTATTTTCTGCACTTCACATTTATTGTGATTTATCATTGGCATTATGAAAGATCCAGGATATCTGCACGTGAAGTTTGTACGTCCTTTTTTGTCAGCATTCAGTCATTCATAATTAATAATGTTAGATATGTTAGATATCTGTTGCATTTGTCTTTGAATCAAATAAAATGATGATAATACATATATATTCCTATCCTTTATCACGCGAAGTCCGATTTTCATTTCCCTGACTTTATTTTTGATCACTGAAAATTGAATTAAAAAAAATTAACAGAAAAGTAAGGCAAGTGTATAGTTTGCAATAAAAATGTTTCATATACCTTTTCTATATATTGTTGAAATACTTGAAAATGCTGATATGAATAATTTTTTGCGGCCGATTTGATGCTTTGCATCAATTTAACTTGTTTACATTCTTTTACACATGTATGTATCTATTTATTTCTCTGTCGATGTAATTAAAAATTGTTTATTAGTGTATATAATAAATCCGCCAATCTACATCTATCTATATGGGTCGTTATCAATGTTGAAGAGAAAAAGATATGTCACAATTATTGCTAATAAAGTAATGAAAATATTACAGTGTAGAACGTGACAATTTTTCTAATCGGTCTAGAAATTTCTCGTATGATTCAGACACTGTACGTAGGAAAGTACATATTGAATACATTAACGCTACAAATATCAATTTCATCTTCTTACGGCAAGCCCTGTGCCATACGTGTAGTAGCATTATCAGGGACGTCGACGTCCCTGATTATATGAAGAAATTAAATAGGCTACTTGTAAGTACTATTACAGTATTGTAGTTAACTTCACCCTTGAATTTAAAAGAATTGATTGAAACAGAAATTCCGTTAAAACAACGAAATGCCCCTTGGTTCACTCTTTAAAAGTCTGCAAGTGAAATATACATCCACAGTACACAGGACTGGCTGCAGAAGCATGCATGCAAAATCCGTGCAGTGATCTGACGTCTATTTCTGTTAACAGTTCACAGTATAAAACGAATTTTTATGCATAATTCAGTCAAAACTTGGGTACTTGTTGATAACATACATACACATATATGCACTGAAACAATGTGACATTTACGGAAAGTAATTTAAAAAAAAAAAAGAATATCAAAGATGTTTTAAGCATCTCGGTGATTTTCACAGTTGATAACCCAGCTTCGTGATGTTTGAGGATAATGCTTCGAATAGCCAGTGATAGTCTACAACCTCCTTTCCCATCGGGCGCCATTGTGAAAATAATATACTGTGGCTGAAAAAGTGGGTCACGTGACATAAATTGCACGCTTTCTGCACGGTACGGTACGCTTTCGGGCTTTTGGGGGCGGGGTTTGCATAATATTATCCTGCACGCTTTCTGAACGGTACGGTTCGTTTCTTGAACGGTACGGTTCGTTTCTTGCACGGTACGGTACGCTTCTTGAACGGTACGGTTCGTTTTTTGCACGGTACGGTACGTTTCTTGAACGGTACGGTTCGTTTCTTGCACGGAACGGTTCGGTTCGTTTTTAAGGTGTAGTAGCACGTTTCAGGGTCTGTAATTAGCGGGGTTTGTTAGGTAGCTAATTAGCGGGGTTTGTTAGGTAGCTAATTAGCGGGGTTTGTTAGGTCGCTAATTAGCGGGGTTTGGTAGGTAGCTAATTAGCAGGGTTTGTTAGGTAGCTAATTAGCGGGGTTTGTTAGGTCGCTAATTAGCGGGGTTTGTTAGGTAGCTAATTAGCGGGGTTTGTTAGGTAGCTAATTAGCGGGGGTTGTTAGGTCGCTAATTAGCGGGGTTTGTTAGGTCGCTAATTAGCGGGGGTTGTTAGGTCGCTAATTAGCGGGGTTTGTTTGTCGTCTCTTCACCTGTATTTTTCGTCTTTTCGTTTTGTCGTCCTTTCATTATTTTGAAGCGAAAAGTCGCTAATTATCGTTTTGTCGTATTTTTCGCCTCGAAAAGACAGCAAGGCAACAAATTGTAAAGTGGCACAAATTAGCCACCGTAGTCTAAAGTATCATTACAATAATTAAGATGTCGATCAACTCCGACACCAGCTGCACCTGTACAGGTTCCGACTCTGTGAATTACTGTCGGTCTGTGATATATTTCTATAAACAAAACGTTTAATCTTGTCCGGTTTCTCGTCTCCTGTAGAACCGCGACATGATTGAAATTGACACGTTCACGTTGAGTTGTCGCTATTGGGAAGTTGTTTCAGATGTCATTTAAGTTTAAGAATACACAAGGACATGTATTCATGAAAATGTCAATTAAGAAATAGAATTCATTTTTGAATGAGGGCATGAACTGCAACACTTTATGCAACAAACTTATGAGTACAATCATCCAAAGTATTCTGTTGTGAAGGTTGCTGTTCATCCTCTGTCCCTTTATTGTGACTCAACCCTACCCCCGGGGACAATGATTTACTGTTCATCCTCTGTCCCTTTATTGTGACTCAACCCTTCCCCCAAGGACAACGATTTACTGTTCATTCTGTCCCTTTATTGTGACTCAACCCTACCCCCGGGGACAATGATTTACTGTTCATCCTCTGTCCTTTCATTGTGACTCAACCCTACACCCGGGGACAATGATTTACTGTTCATCCTCTGTCCTTTCATTGTGACTCAACCCTACCCTCGGGGACAATGATTTACTGTTCATCCTCTGCCCCTTCATTGTGACTCAACCCTATCCCCGGGGACAACGATTTACTGTTCATTCTGTCCCTTTATTGTGACTCAACCCTACCCCCGGGGACAATGATTTACTGTTCATTCTGTCCCTTTATTGTGACTCAACCCTACACCCGGGGACAATGATTTACTGTTCATTCTGTCCCTTCATTGTGACTCAACCCTACTCCCGGGGACAATGATTTACTGTTCATCCTCTGTCCCTTTATTGTGACTCAACCCTGCCCCCGGGGACAATGATTTACTGTTCATCCTCTGTCCCTTCATTGTGACTCAACCCTACCCCCGGGGACAATGATTTACTGTTCATCCTCTGTCCCTTTATTGTGACTCAACCCTACCCCCGGGGATAATGAGTTTAATAAACATGAATCTGCACTACCTCATTGATTGCATTTTGTTTAACGTCTCTCGAGAGAATTTTTCACTCATATGGAGACGTCACGAAGACCGGTAGAGGGACTCAAATTTCGGTTTTCATCGGCGTTTACTGCCATTGAGCAGTGGAGGGCCTTTTGCGTGCCATACCTACTGTGACACAGGTCATCCGTTTTAAGGTCATCTCCGAGGACCCGTGACAGTCACACCTTATGTTGAGCGTTTGGCGATGGAACTGTCACTACCTGTTATAACGACTTACATATGTATGCTGGGTGAACGCTCTACCTTTAGACCAACGCGGCGGTCTTGCACTACCTAAGGATGCTTGCAAAATAATGACTTATCGTTGTGGTCTTGTTGTCCTTGAGATTCTCAGAAAGAAGATGGTCCCCCACCCCCTCTTTCGTCAAAACATTTTTCTAAATAACGCATTTTGAGGGTAGACCCCTTCCTTTGAAAACCTAAATTAATGGTAGCCCTCCGCCCACCCACCCCCCTCAAAAACTACTGGATCACCCCTGCACTAATCAACAAAATCTAAAATATTAAGGAAATAAAATTCGAACACATAATATAGGATGAACTCGCATGCGCGAGCGCAATATAAGTTTAATTATGCATGTAATATACACATGTACATAGACATCTGAAGGTTCATTATTCCATTCAACTCAATCTACAACAGAAAAAAATGTCAGGTATTATATCAAAACACAAATTACAAATGCGTATTTGGCTCCACTGCATGAAATGCCCCCCCCCCCCCCCCCCCCCTACCTTTGCGTCCAGTCGTTTTTAAATACACATATGCTTAAATTTGTACAAAAGGCTGAATTCAATATAAAAGAAGGGTATAATCAGAGACGTTATCAATCTCTCATACAGAGTTGTCGATCCTTACAGTGCTCATACAGAGTTGTCGATCCTTACAGTGCTCACAATAAGGATCGACAGCTCTGTATGAGAGATTGTGAAACTATATCTATACACCGTTTGCAGATTTGGATTTTTAATGAAAGGAAACATTTACGTCTGACGTAAATGCTAGCAAAACTACCCAACATGAACTAGGTCAAACAAACTTTAAAACTATTTACACAATCGATAACACGTAGATAGTGTATACAGGCTGACACGCCACACCAGTATCTAATTCTCAGGACTAGACGGAAGGTCGAAACAACAGAGAGGCCATGTTGGATTTTAAGGTGAGACTAAATCATTATAGAATATTTGAATTAATGACCGCTGTGTTTTATATCATACTATAGTTCTATTTTGTAAATTATTTTAACCTATAAAAATCTTTAAAATAACATTTCATTTTTATCTAATTAACAGTAAAGTTCTCGTGTGATCCCGGCGTCAGAAATGCATCCCCGGCGCAGTGCTCAGGAAGTCCTACTGTGTGACCTCTGTGAAACTGTCCCCCTACAGAGTCATTGTGAACTTTGTAATATAAATCTCTGTGTTAACTGTGTAGGAAAACATCTCTCAGATGCCTCTAAAAGACACAATGTCGTGCCCCAATTACGTAGAAAGGCTACCCCTAACTACCCAAAATGTCCGAAACACGCTAAAAAACACTGCGAACTTCACTGCGAGGAATGCAACATTCCTATCTGTATTATCTGCGTCTCCTCAAGTAAACACAAAGGTCACGATATATCAGATATTATGGGAAAACTCAGCGCTAAAACAGAAAGTTTACAAAAAGATCTGGAAGAACTGGAGATGAGAATTTATCCGCGATATGAAGAAATGGCGTCCGAGGTCAAGACGGAGAAAGTCGAATTAGAAACAAAGTATGGGGAACTGACCACAGCTGCTGACCAACAAGGAGAACTCCTACAACGGGAAATCACCGCCATTGTCAACCGACGGAAATCCGACATTCAGGAGATGAAAAACATACAACTATCTATCCTGAATAAAAATACAGATGAAATCACACAGAAAATGTCGGAACTCAAACAGATTATTTCCGACTTGAAATCAACCCTAAAATCAAATGACGTCTCCTTAACCTCTAGTTACAAATCTAGGAATTCCGAGTTTAGAACATTACCGCCTAGAGTCCAAGTTACAGTACCCAGTTTTTCTCCTCAGAAAATAAACAAAGTTCAGCTCAATGAAATGTTTGGTCCTCTGTCGCCATTATCCATTAACACAGAACATGGCGACACAATGAAGTCAGCAGAAGCTGTATCGTCTCCTCCAGTCAAACCACTGCTTGATGACCCGTGCCTCACCGCCGCCATAGACACTGGGTATGACAGACTATACAGTGTTAGCTGTCTGAGTGAAGATCAAGTCTGGACACGCGGGAATAACGAAATCATGAAGCTCCTCAACCTCCAGAGTAAACTACTGACATCAATACAAACCGAGTCAGGGAACGAACCATGGGACATAGCAGTGACACGGGACGGAGATCTTGTTTATACTGACCCTAGTATTAAAACTGTGAATTTAGTTAAACATAAACAGATACAGACCGTGATCACACTACAGGGGTGGATACCTCGCTATATCTGCAGTACCGCCTCTGATGGTTTTCTGCTTACCATGATCAGTGATGATGAAAAACAATCCAAAGTCGTGCGTTACTCCGGCTCCACAGTGACACAAACCTTTCAGTTTGATGATCAGGGTCGTCCTCTCTATTCATCTGGTTGTAATAAATACATCAGTGAGAATAGGAACCTGGATATCTGTGTGGCTGACTGTGGAGCTAAAACTGTAGTAGTGGTCAATCAGTCAGGAAAACTCCGATTTAAATACACTGGTCATCCCTCTAATACCAAGAAATCATTTGATCCAGTCGGCATCACTACAGACAGTCAGAGTCACATCCTGACAGCAGACTGTTACAATCACCGTATCCACATCCTAGATCAGGACGGACAGTTCCTCCGTTATATTCACTGTGATTTAGACTGGCCATGTGGTTTATGTGTGGACATCAGAGACAACCTCTTTGTGGCTGAGTTACACACTGATAAAGTGAAGAAAATCCAATATCTATAAACACAGTGTTAGTTACACAGTTTGTCACGGTGTTAATTACACAGCTCTACACAGTGTTAATTACACAGGTTTACACAGTGCTAATTACACAGCTCTACACAGTGTTAATTACACAGGTTTACACAGTGCTAATTACACAGCTCTACACAGTGTTAATTACACAGGTTTACACAGTGCTAATTACACAGCTCTACACAGTGTTAATTACACAGGTTTACACAGTGCTAATTACACAGCTCTACGCAGTGTTAATTACACAGCTCTACACGGTGTTAATTACACAGCTCTACACAGTGTTAATTACACAGCTCTACGCAGTGTTAATTACACAGCTCAACACGGTGTTAATTACACAGCTCTACGCAGTGTTAATTACACAGCTCAACACAGTGTTAATTACACAGGTTTACACAGTGCTAATTACACAGCTCTACACAGTGTTAATTACACAGCTCAACACAGTGTTAATTACACAGCTCAACACAGTGTTAATTACACAGCTCTACACAGTGTTAATTACACAGCTCTACACAGTGTTAATTACACAGCTCAACACAGTGTTAATTACACAGCTCAACACAGTGTTAATTACACAGCTCTACACAGTGTTAATTACACAGCTCAACACATGTCTAACCACAGCTGCTTGTTAATTACAACTCTGTGTACATTACACACCCGTGTTAATTACAGTCCTGTGTTTGTGATGCAAGGTGAAGATAACGAACAGTGATCAATCTCATAACTCCTACAAGCTGATGTGTAACAGGGGATACTTACTCCTCCTAGGCACATGGTTCCACCTCTGGTGTGTCCAGCGGTCCGTGTTTGCCCAACTATCTATTTTCTATTGCTTATAGGAGTTATGAGATTGATCACTGTTCGTTATCTTCACCTTGCATGTTCTTGTGTTTGTGAGTTGAACTAACTGAACATTAGTCTCTCAGTTTAGTAAGTATACCTTACAATATTTGTATTATAATACATGTATCTAGACATTATTAATCTTAGTGTACTAATTACTTATTTTATAGCGTTACAGCTGAGATAAAAAAAAATCGATAGTTACGGGAAGGGGTGTGTGTTAAAAAGTCCAGTTAAATGTCTGCCATCTGACATCGATTGCATTTTTTAAATTAGTGGAAAAAGAAAAATGAGAAGTGGCTGTTGAACACAAAAAGATTACATTTCAATAAACATTTAATAATTATAATGAGGAGTTTCATTACTGAACCGATGTATCCATATGTGTGAAATATTTTTGAGAGGGATCTTAAAGAATATTCAATCAATCAATCATAAGTGAACAAGTAGTAGAAAAAGTATACAGAATGTTATTGATACTCGTATATTTTTACTTGTTAATCAATTAGTTTCAACATTCATCACGTTTAATTTTACTTGTTTATCGATTAGTTTCAACATTCATCACGTTTAATTTTACTTGTTTATCGATTAGTTTCAACATTCATCACGTTTAATTTTACTTGTTTATCGCTTAGTTTCAACATTCATCACGTTTAATTTTACTTGTTTATCGCTTAGTTTCAACATTCATCACGTTTAATTTTACTTGTTTATCAATTAGTTTCAACATTCATCACGTTTAATTTTACTTGTTTATCGATTAGTTTCAACATTCATCACGTTTAATTTTACTTGTTTATCGATTAGTTTCAACATTCATCACGTTTAATTTTACTTGTTAATCGATTAGTTTCAACATTCATCACGTTTAATTTTACTTGTTTATTGATTAGTTTCAACATTCATCACGTTTAATTTTACTTGTTTATCGATTAGTTTCAACATTCATCACGTTTAATTTTACTTGTTTATCGATTAGTTTCAACATTCATCACGTTTAATTTTACTTGTTTATCGCTTAGTTTCAACATTCATCACGTTTAATTTTACTTGTTTATCGATTAGTTTCAACATTCATCACGTTTAATTTTACTTGTTTATCGATTAGTTTCAACATTCATCACGTTTAATTTTACTTGTTTATCGATTAGTTTCAACATTCATCACGTTTAATTTTAAGGGGTGGGTGGGGGATCGAGGTGATAACTACGTGAATCTAGTTTTTGTCAGACATTGACTTCTGATCGTGTCTCTTATTAGTTATCCATCTCTATACAATCATTTTAAAACAAGTGAATCCCTGAACACAATGGAATAAATGTAAATCGGTTATTGTGAGGTACTTAGGAATGTCCCTCTGTCAATATTTTCTGTGTAGCCTTGAATTATAGTACATCCACTACTGAGTACTTATATGTATGTATGTATGGACTTGTTTCAGTGTGATAAACTACTAATTGAACATTATTTGTTTGTGAATTATATCATTCAATAGCTATTTGATTTTACAATGTATGTATTAGATAAACATGATACAGAGTTCAGTCTTACATTATTACGGAGTACTTATTTAGATTTGTTGTACTGTAACAGAGAGTTCGGTCTTACATTATTACTGAGTACTTACTTAGATTTGTAGTACTGTAACAGAGAGTTCGATCTTCATCACAGAGTATACTGTTGACATCAATAACATCACAACACTTCACAGTCCTACAAAATCAACACAAAGTGTAATCATACCAAACTGAATTATCTGTATTTTAAAATTTAATTATCTTAAAATGTTCAGTCTATTACAGTGTGCTTTATTTATCCCCCCCCCCCCCTTAAAGAAGAGGGGCATACTGCTAGCTGTCGGTCGGTAGAGCACACGTTGTCCACTCAATATCTTGAGAACCATTCGCTTGATCGGAATATTTCATATGTATTTTGGTTATGAGTAGAAGAGGACTGCTATAATTTTTTCAGACCAAAAGTGAAAAGGTCAAGGGTATATCTACTCTGAACATAACATTGTCCGCTCATTATCTTAAGAACCCTCTGCTTGAAAGACATCAAACGTGGTACACTAGTTCATCCTAAGGCATATATGACTCTTATTGATTTTCAGGTCAAAGGTCAGTAGTCACACTGGACATAGGAATATACTAACCATTCAATGTCTAAAGAAACCTCTGTTTGATAGACATTAAACTTTGTACACTGGTACATCTCCAGGATAAGAAAACCCCTATTGATTTTGAAGTCACATGCTCAAAGGTGAAGGGTCAAATTGGACATAGAAATATACTGACCACCCAATGTCTAGAGAACCCTTTGTTTGACATACATCAAACTTGGCACACTGGTACATCTTCAGGAAAAGGTTACCCTATTGATTTTGAGTTCACATTGTCAAAGTTCAAGAGTTAAGGTGGAAATAGTAATTTATTGTTTCCTATA
Organism: Ostrea edulis; assembly: GCF_947568905.1. Lineage (NCBI taxonomy): Eukaryota > Metazoa > Mollusca > Bivalvia > Ostreida > Ostreidae > Ostrea > Ostrea edulis. Next base: position 9,100 of record NW_026606043.1, on the reverse strand, counting down.
TTTTAAGAATTAATTGCTTGATTGATACCAAACTTGGTACATTAGTACAGTATAAGGAGTATATGACCCCTATTGATTTTTACACCACATGGTCAATTCACTCTTTACATGAATATATTGTCTGCTCAATATTTTGAATGGGCGAGACTACTATCAATAAAATGATGCATGTGTATAACTCTTCTCAATTTGCACCATCTCTTGTTACATGTTTATATGTAACAGAAAGGAGAGCGGTAATCGAACCCGAGACCCCAGTATTACTAGTCAGGTAATTAAACCAGTGAAATATCTAGACCGATGTCCACAGTACATATAGACAAAACCACTACAACATTTACTAGTAATTCTGTACTGATATGTTGCACTTTTAATTATCTGATTTTGAAAAAATTCTATTATCTCCCCTGAACCAAAGTGTGTCTTTCAAATCAAATTTTTCTGTTGTTATTCACCTTTTTACCTTTTCATCTTCTTCGGAACCACTTGCCCAAATTCAATAAAAACTTGGTATTAATCATCCTTATGTGAAGGGGATTCAGTTTTGTTAAATGTAAGGGCAGTGTCTCATTCAAAGGGGAGATAATCAAGAAAAGGCAAATGTAGAATAAGTCTTTTGCAAATCTAATGAACCACTGGACCAGAAAATATTAGATTGATGTGAAAGTTTCCTGATATAGTATAGATACATATTTGTTACAATTGGGCAAACACGGACCCCTGGGGATCAGGTGCCTAGGAGGAATAAGCATCTCCAGTCTGCCGGTCACATCCGCCGTCAGCCCTATCTCTTCATCAGGTAACCCGGGGGTATGATGGTACACGATAGTAATTAATGGGTGAAACTATTTTTCATGAAAATAAAAATTATATATTCCATTGGTTATACTATATATGAGAGAGAGAGAGAGAGAGAGAGAGAGAGAGAGAGAGAGAGAGAGAGAGAGAGAGAGAGAGAGAGAGTAAAAAAAACATTACCTGCCTGCCTCATTAAAATTTGAAAATTTTAGCCTGAGAAACTATTTATCAATTTTTCGGGCCTAAATGTTATCTTTTCGAGCCCAGTGGGTTTTGAAAAGGAGATTTTCAAAGATTTACCCTATATGTTTGTATGTAAAATTTTGATTCCCTATTGTGGCCCAAACCTACCCCGGGAGTTATGGTTTTAACAAACTTGAATCTGCACCATGTCATGGAGCTTTCATTGAAATTTCAGTTCTTTTGGCCTAGTGGTTCTTTAGAATGTAAAACTTATACGGTACCAATTTTGATGCACCAGATGCGCATTTCGACAAATAATGTCTCTTCAGTGATGCTCAACCGAAATGTTTGAAATCCGAAATAACTATGAAGTTTTGGAGCTAAATATAGCCAAGAACAGCGTGCCAAAAAAGTGGAGCCAAATTCGTCCAAGGATAAGAGCTATGCATTTGGGAGATAATCCTTCATTTTGAAATGAATTTCTAAATTTTATAATAGCAATTAAATATACATCCGTATTTTCAAGCTAGTAACGAAGTACTTAGCTACTGGGCTGTAGAGACCCTCGGGGACTAACAGTCCACCAGCAGAGGCCTCGACCCAGGGATCATAATGTAAAACTTATACGGTACCAATTTTGATGCACCAGATGCGCATTTCGACAAATAATGTCTATATTGTTAAATGACCCCATTCTATTTTTGCATTTTTTGTGATTATATCCCATTTGAAGGAGACATGGCCCTTCATTTAAACAAACTTGAAAGCCCTTTACCTAAATATGCTTTCTGCCGAGTTTGCTTTAAATTGACCTCGTGGTTCCAGAGAAGAAGTTGAAATTGTAAAAGTTTACAGACGGACAGACGGACAGATGACAGAAAACAGGCCATCACTTGAGCTTTCTACTCAGGTGAGCTAAAAAGGTTAACACTATATGTTCGACACATTCCATAGTTGGGCATACAAATGGAATATTTTAATTTTCATTAACAAACCTGACATTTTCTACAGCAATAGAGCTATCCAAGTCCTACAGAAAAAAAATCCTTGTCAATCAGCCGGACATCTCCAGTAACTGTTACCCTGTAAAATATCATTCTCACATTAAAGATTAGGTAACCAGAAAACTTACCTCTTCATTCCATTACGATGTGCTTTTAGAACACAAATGTTTACAAAAAATCCATGTATAACACATTCTGAATGTACCAAACTAAGACTAAATCTCAATTCAATAAGAGACCCACAGGCCTTATCGGTCACCTGATTACTAGTGAAAAGTATTCCTACTCCCAAGTGCTATGGGATCTAGGATGAAATCCTGTTCTGAATATCCAAGCTAAATTCTAATGTTCAGCAACATTTTAAAACAAGAGGCCCATGGTACAATCACTCACCTGAGTCACTTTGGCCCATATCTAAAGATTTTCCATATATATTTGCATGTAATATCAATAATAACATTTATGCATTTTAATTCTGACACTATGAATATTTTATTCACATGTATGTGGACATCGATTTCGTATTATCTTTTCTCTCACATTTGTAAAGCGCTTTAGAGAACTAATGTTGATAGGGCGCTATATAAATCTTTTAAATACAATTACAATTTGAAACGTGACATTTCTGAGTGCTAATTTAGTTTAAACTTATTTTGAAGGGTTTCGAATTTTGTCGAGATTAGTTTTAACCTTTAATCATAAGTCTGTGTCTGATTATAGAATCACCTTTCTTGATTCATGGGTATGTTGATTTGATGGACTGATGTTGATCAATTCAGGCGCAAGAAAACAATTTGACTGATGTTTTGCCTTATGTTACTTAGCAAGGTTCATAATAATATAATATAGATAACTGAAGTGGCATGCATTTTACCAGAGTACCAAACATAGATACTGTACAATGCATTAATTGGTTGATCTTGGTTAAGTTTAAACCTAGACATCTTTGTATAAAATTTACAAACAATGACGTGGTGGAAAAGAATTAGGTACATTTAAGAGTTTGGTGCGATTTATATTGCCTGGCTTTTATGGGGAAAATTATTTTGCATTGAAAAATTGCAGACATATTCTCCTCTATTTTTTTTTTAAAAGAGTAACTCATAGTTATTCCAGGAATCGACACTAGTGGTTGTCTGATTGGCCGAGGCAAGTGAAAACTCAGTTTGAACAAGCTGAAACTCAATACACACAAATGGGGCAAGTTCATCGGGCAAGTGATTATTTCAGTAGGAAATGTGATTATTATGATAATTGTGTTAAGCAAATATTAGAAAGTAAAGTCCAACTCCGTATTACTGAATCATCAGTTTAATTTTAATACTACTACTACTACTAGGGGAGATAGTACCATATCTTATCCTATCAGTAACTCTATTGTGGCCTCAACTTACTACCTGGGGACTATGATTTTTACAAACTTGAATCTGCACTATATCAGGAAGCTTTCGTGAACATGTAAATTTCTTTAACCCAATGGTCCTTGAGAAGAAGATTTTTAAAGATTTTCTCTATATATTAGTATATAAAAATTTGACCACCTATTGTGGCCCCATTCCACCCATGGAACCATGATTTGAACAAACCTGAATCTGCACGATGTCAAGAAGCTTTCAAGTAAATGTAAAGTTTACTGGCCCAGTGAATCTTCAGAAAAAGATTTCCCCTACATATTTGTATGTAAAATGTTGATCCCCTATTGTGGCCCCATCCTACCCCCAGAAGCCATGGATTTAACAAACTTGAATATGCACTATGTCAGAAAGCTTTCATGTAAATTTGTATTTTCCTAGTCCAGTGGTTCTTAAGAAGATTTTAAAAGATTTCCCCTATATATTTGCATGTAAAACTTTGATCCCCTATTTTGGCCCCACTATATCCGCGGGGGTCATTATTTGAACAAACATGGATCTGCACCATGTTAGGAAGCTTTCATGTAAATCTCAGCTCATGTGGTGCAGTGGGTCTTGAGAAGATAATAAAAGATTTTCACTATCTATTCCCACGTACAAAAACTCTCCTATTGTGGCCAGATCCAACCCCCGGGGGCCATGATTTTAACAAATTTCATTCTGAACATCTCACAGAGTACATGTACGGTTAAAACATATCACTAAATACATGTTTTAGTAACAAGAGGCCCAAGGGCAACATCGCTCACCTGAGTTACCTTGGCCCATATCTAAAGACTTTCCATATACATTTGCATGTAAAATTTTAGTCCGTATTGTGGCCCCAACCTACCCATGGATGCCATGATTTTTATAAACTTGATTCTGCACTATGTCAGGAAACTTTCATGTAGATCTCAGCTCTTCAGGCCCAGTGGTTCTTGATAAGATTTTTAAAGATTTTCCCCATGTATTCCAATGTAAAACTTTGATCCCCAATTGTGGCCCCATCTTACCCCCGGGGCCATGATTGGAACACACGTGAATCTGTATTATCTCAGGAAGCGTTCATGCAAATGTGAGCTCCTCTGGCCCTGTGGTTCTTGAGAAGATTTTTAAATTACATCGTATGTTTGCATTTTTGTGATTATCTCACCTTTGAAGGGGGCATGACCCTTCATTTGAACAAACTTGAAAGAACTGCACTAAGGATCCTTTGTGCCAAGTATATTTGAAATTGATCCAGTGGTTTTGGAGAAAAGGATGAAAATGAAAGGCGAAGATAACGAACAGTGATCAATCTCACTACTCCTATCAGCGATACAAAATAGATAATTAGGCATACACGGACCACTGGATACACCAGAGGTGGGATCAGGTGCCTAAGAGGAGTAAGCATCCCATGTCGACCGTTCACACTCGTCGTTAAATGTGAAAAGTTGATAACGACGCCGCCGCCACACAAAGGACAGATTTTGATCAGAAAAGCTCACTTGAGCCTATGGCTCAGGTGAACTAACAACATGTGTTCTTAGAACGTCAATGCCCTCAAAAGTGCATAGGTTTTACAGAATATCTGTACAGTGTATTAACATTTAATAAAAAATTTGACCAATTTTGACCCATCCGAGAGTCAAAACCCCGAGATGTGAAATTCACCATTTTGTGTACTTCTTTTTCTGCTATTCTTACGTATGCATTTTATTTTAGATTTTCTACAGTATCAGCAAACTTAAAGAAACCCTTTAATTCATTGTAATAATCTTGACACTACCCTGAAAGCAAACCCTTACCCCATAGGATCATGACATTTACTATTTTGGTAAATGACTACCTACTCCTTCTAAATATCCATATACTTTCTATTTAGTACTAAAAAGATGTTATTTTAAAACATGGTTTACACATCAACATTAAACACTAAGATTCACCCGGCCCTGGCGTCACAACCCCTGTCCCAGGGTTCATGAAATTTGCAATGTTCATACAGGCTTTCCTACTCTATATCACCATGCACTTAGTTTTTTGTGCACATGAATGGTTTTTTGGAAATTGGTAAATTTTCGTCAGTTTTACTCCACCCCTAGGACCCCTGGAGTCCTGAAATTTACAATGTATGCCCCCTTGTCCTAAATATTGACTTCATACCAAATTTGAAAAGAAGTGGAATGGTAGTTATCAAGAAGGAGTTAAAATTTCTATTGTTCACACATTTAACAATAGAACATTTTCGCTCCACCCTGATACCAAAACCCCTACCCCTGGGATCATGGAATTTACAATTTTGGTAAAGGACTACTTGCTTCGTCTAAATATCCATGTAGTTTCAATTTAGTATCAATAGCACGAAAGAATATGTTATTTAAGTGTTTTACACATCAACGCAATATACTAGGTTTGGCCCCACCCTGGGGTCAGAACCCCTACCCCAGGGGATCATGGCATATACATTTTTCGTAGAGGCCTTCCTGCTTAATATCGCTATGCATTTCACTTGTGTACTTGTAGAGATGAATGTTCTTAAACATTGGTCAAATTTGGGTAGTTTTGGCTCCATCACTAGGGCCCCAGGGGTGCAGGAGTCTTGGAATTCACAATTTATGTCCCCTTCTCCCAAAGATGCTTCATTCCACATTTGAAAAAAAAATGGAATGGTAGTTATCAAGAAGTTAAAAATGATCAATTGTTAATGAACGACGGCAGAAACACGACGGACGACAACCAATTGCAATAGATCATCTCAGTTGACCCTAAAAACATTCATAACACAATTCATATCCGTATACATCGAGTCCTCTACGTCATTGATGAAAATAGTTCTCCACCCTCTCACCTCCCAATGAAAAGTTTAGCATTCGTAGGCGATTTAGTACCACCATGCTACTCTTCAAAAGACTGTTTTAATTTTTTTTTATACATACACGTATTCTATTGTAAAACTTTGAATTCCTACTTTAGCCCTATGCTAGTCCAAGGGGCCATGTTTTGATCAAATGTAGATACATGTAGGCACTACACTGGAATCCTACATATAAATGACTAGTAGTGCCCAATAACTCTTGAGAACAATATTATAAAGATTATTTTAATGATTAATACCGTGTATATGTTGATCTCCTAATGTAATCTTAAACTTTTAAATATTATTGTCTTACAAGTGATCATCTTTAAAACTTACAGGAGGTAGAAACTGACTATTGAGAAGGACTTATAAGGGTGATCGGTGGCGAAATAACATATTTTGGATAAATTATTGGTTCTGGATAAAAATTATTTCATTCTAGAAGGGGGTATGTACATAAGGCCTACACAAGCTATCCATATTTCAAAAGCCTATGGATTCCACAGAGAAAAAGATATTTTAATTCTGGTGTCGATATCATAGCGACTTTGTACGGTCGAGTACCATTCGAGACATCTTGAGATTTAGGAGATGTGCTTGTAAAATATTATCTAACACAATATCAGTTCTACAATTAAGTTCAGTCATTTCCACTAACTACAGCTTCAGCAGAGGAGCACAAGTCATTACGTGGACTAAAGAAGCGATTAGTTTGGATCCTTTGAACTGGGACTGGTCACTGTTTTCAGGAATTCTTGCACCCGTTAAAACTAAATTACCAGTCGCACCAGAAGAACTTTTGAACGTTATTTGCTGTTAATGCAAGGTAAACTGTGATACTAGCTGTTGTACTTGCAGAAAACATGAACTGAACTGTACTGCAATTACTCAAATAATCATTAAAATAATTATCAGGCACGTAGCAACAATGGCTCTACCTCCTTTTATCATTACATGGAATGTTGGTTATGTTTAGGAACAGAGGTCGATCTTTAGATAGACTAGTTGCCCTTCCTCCTCTTTTTTAAAAACACAAATAGCATTGTCGTAAACTGTGGTGAAGTGTAAAATGTAACCGATGTATTGAACTGAGAGAACAACCCTTGTAATGTGTAGTGTTAAATTTAACCGATGTATTGAACTGAGAGAACAACCCTTGTAATGTGTAGTGTTAAATTTAACCGATGTATTGAACTGAGAGAATAACCCTTGTAATGTGTAGTGTTAAATTTAACCGATCAATTGAACTGAGAGAAAAACCCTTGTAATGTGTAGTAAATGCAAAAATGTAGACCATTAACAGACTATTTTTGAAGGGGCTATAGTTTTGTGTTAACAGTTTATTTATGGTATAAATCTTCATTTAAAGTCTCATATATGCCTAATGGAGAGAAAAAATATTTTCTTTCAAAATGCAGGTTTAGCGATTCTTGTTGGAAAATGAAGGTTTCAGCCCGACATTTGGAAAGGAAAATACATTTTGGTAAAGAGGTTTAGCTGAACATTTGGACGTTTTATACTTAGATGTATGTTTGATCAATGTCATATCTTCGACAGTCATTTCCTATCATCTCCAGTAGTTAACTATTTTTTTCATACTTAAAATATAATTATCGCGCTTTGATGACTTGTGCGTCATTGGTAAGAAAATGCACAAGTCTCGCGAGGAAGTGCGAGATTTCTGGGACATAAACGAAACGTTCATACCACCAACACCCCCTCTTTAAGAGTTAAAATACATGGTGTATTTCTAAATAAAATAACCATTGGTCAAACATCATTTTTCAAATATTCTATTTTATTAAAGATGCTACATGTTTTTAAACTCCACCACACCTATTTAAAGATTACAAACAACGATGTTCTCTGTCCTAAGTTAATCAATATTTTGTAATTTTCAAAATAGCTTAGATGCAGTTTGGAAACGCATTAGTTGTGTTAATTAGTGTTATAAACGTCTAAACAAAATACAGTTTGGCTTGTTCTACAATATGGAAATTGAGGAGGGGGGGGGGGGGGGGGGGTGTACGTGTACGATTACAAAAGTTCATGCCATATGAACCTGTCCTAATTGTATGGTAAAATAGAATGTCTTCATAGTCTGACAAAATAACTTTAAAAACATATTAATCATATTAATTACAAGAAAAGATCTTGTGTTGGATGTGCATATAGGTTTTTCCCTTCACAGTTCTTGCGATTGATGCTTTATATCGGTCAGATTTGGCAAATTTAGTAGCTTCTCTCTCTCACATAGTTTAATAAGTTGGTCTGTTTTTTTGTAAGAATAATCAATTCCTAAATTTGACTTTAAAAATTTTAATCAGTGTTGTGGTTTGCAGTCGGTTATAATATTTATTCGATACCATAATTTATATTATGTATGCCTAAGTAATATGTTTACATTATGTTGTTCCGGTAGCATGACTTTACGCGCCTTTAATTTGAAGAGTTCCACTAATGGAAATAATAAGTATTCGCAGATTTGTCTAGCAAGTTTATCGTTATTTCGGATTTCAAACATTTCGGTTGAGCATCACTAAAGAGACATTATTTGTCGAAATGCGCATCTGGTGCATCAAAATTGGTACCATAACAGTTTTACATCGTTAATATAATGACTATTTTACTGTGCGTTATTTCCCCCTAAACACTAAGTGGTTCCATTGGCCTGTTGTTTGACCTACCCTGGAACTGGTGACAGAACCCAAAGAATTTACAGTATGTCAGGAAGGTTTCACATGACTTATAGAGGTTCCATAGTGTATAGGTCAATGGTTCTGGAAATACTCCCATCCTATCTTTTGTCATTCTTAATTATCTCTCATTTGTGTAGAGTGAGACCCTTCATTTAATCAATTTGGAGTCTTTACACGAGGGTG
>NW_026606042.1:0-80000 GCF_947568905.1 Ostrea edulis | reverse complement strand
TATGCATTGTCGGTCGCTATTTGTTAACAATTGAACATTTTAATTTCAACTTTTTGATATAAAGTTCTACCATTTCAATTATTGTTATGCCCCCCCTTCAAAGAAGAGAGACATATTGCTTTGCATCTGTTGGTCAGTAATGTTGTCTGCTCAATATCTTGAGAACCATTCACTTGATCGTATTGACATTTCTTATGTAGGTTGGTTATGAGGAGAAACATACCCTTATTGTGTTTAGGTCAGAAGATCAAGGGTCAATTTACACTGGACATAGAAATATACTTTCTGCTAAATATCTTGAGAATCCTTTGCTTGACAGACATCAAACTTAGTACACTGGTACATCCCATAGAGTAGATTACCGCTACTGATTTTGAGGTTACATGGTCAAAGGTCAAGGATCAAACTAGACATAGGGATCTACCATCCACTCAATATCTTGAGAACCATTTGCTTGACAGACATCAAACTTGTTACACTGGTATATCTTTAGGAGTAGATGATCCATATTGATTTTGAGGTCACATGGTCAAAGGTCAAGGGTCAAACTGGACAAATGAATATTCTGTCCACTCCATATTGGGAGAACCCTCTGCTTGCCATACATCAAACTTGGTTCACTGGTAAATCTTCTGGAGATTCAGAAGATGATCCCTGTTGATTTTGATGTCATATATTCAAATGTCAGTGGTCAAACTGGACATCAGAATATACTGTTTGCCCAGTATCTTGAGAACCAATTGCTTGACAGACATCAAACTTGGTACACTAGTACATCTTCAGGAGAAGATTACCCTTATTGATTTTGAGGTAACATGGTCAAAGGTCAAGGGTTAAACTGGACACAGTAATATATTGTCTCCTATAGATTAAGAATTATTTGCTTGATTGACACCAAACTTGGTATACTGGTACAGCATAAGGAGTAGATGACCCCTGTTGATTTTAGCCAGAAAAGCTGAAATTTACAAGAAAGCTTCCTAACATAGTGCAGATGCCAGGTTGTTGAAATCATGGCCCCTGGGGGTTGGATTGGGCCACAATATGGGATCAAAGTTGTACATACAAATATATAGGGAAAATCTTTTTCTCAATAACTGCTGGGTCGGGCAAGTGGAAATTTACATGAAAGCTTCCTAACATAGTGCAGATTGAAGTTTGTAAAAATCATGGCCCCCGGGGGTAGGATGTGGCCACAAGGGGGATCAAAGTTTTACAAAAAAATATAGGGAGAATCTTTAAGAATCCACTTCTAAAAAAACATGTGGACCAAGAAAATGGAAATTTACATGAAAGCTTAAAGCTTCCTAACATAGTGCAAATTGAAGTTTGTAAAAATCATGGCCCCTGAGGATAGGATGGAACCACAACAGGGGATCAAAGTTTTACATACAAATATATAGGGGAAATCTTCTACTGGGTCAGGAAAGTTGAACTTTACTTGACAGTTTCCTGACATAGTGCAGATTCCCGATTTGTTAAAATCTTGCCCCCTGGGGGTAAGATAAGGCATCAATAGGGAATGAATTTTTAGATACATGTATATAGGGAAAATCATAAAAAATCTTCTGAAAAATCATTGGGCCAGAAAAGTTGACATTCACATGAATGCTTCTTAATATAGTCCAGATTCAATTTTGAAAAAAAAATCATGGGCGCCCGATAGTAGGTTGGGTTCACAATAGGGATCAAAGTTTTACATGCGAATATATAGGAGGCTCAGGTGAGCGATGTGGCCCATGGTCCTCTTGTTAATTTTAACACATTTGGGGACATACATGTTTTACAAACATCACTTGTCGTATTTAGTTTTTTTGCAAAGCATCTTTGGGACAAGGGGGCATGTATTGTAAATTTTAGGAAATCTGCACTCCTAGGGTCATAGGGGTTAAGTAAAATTTATGAAAATACCACATATTGACCCCTATGCAAAACCCTTTTCAACAATTGCACATTTGCAAGGTAAACTAAATGTATAATCATGTAGAATAGGAAGGCCTCTAATGAAACTGTAAATTTTATTATCCCTGGAGTAGAGGTTCTGACTCCATGATGTTCCTAAACTTGATGTATATATAGCGTATATGTGTAGAACATCTAGAAAACATATTTACTGCTATTGATATTAGACTGAAACGAAATAGATAGGTAGTCCTTATCTTTTTTATCAACAAAATTGTTTGGCAACCAACTCCTGGGTTTTCGCTCTAGGACAGGCCCTAATAAGTCATATTGTAATAATTTTACATTTTATATTATGTAAAGTATTTCATCAGCATAGGCATTTTTGAGGGTCATTCAAGTTTGAAGACTACCTCTTTTACATTGTTGGTGAATATTAGAATTGAGCTTGGATTTTTTCTAGATTTCGTAGCCCTGAGGCCTTGTCAGTTGTGATACTTTTAAGTAATACTAAGGTGACTGATAAAGCATCTTGTCTTTGACAATACTGTTTATCATTCGTTTTATGCCCTCCGGAATCAAAGATTTGGGGATATACTGAGCGACAACGATTTTGTGGCATGTCTGTCTGTCTGTCAGTCTGGCATAAAACTTTAACCTTGGTCATATCTTTTTCACCATCAGAAGTAGAGATTTCATATTTAGTATGTTGGTATATATGCATTCCTTGTGGAAATACCTTTCCATTGGTACCAAAAACTGATTTAAGTCATATCTTTCGAATCGTTAGATGTGCTACTCTCATATTTAGCATGTGGATTTCCTGTGAGAAGACCTCTTCTTTGATTTCAGATTTTTTTTTTTTACCTTGTGACCTTAAAACTGACCATTGACCTAGTTTTTAGAAATTAGAAGAAAAAAACTTTAAATTTAGTCATATCTTTTATAAACTGCACAAGAGGTTCAGTTTAATATTGTATTCCTTTCAGCCAACATTTACATTGGTTCCAAAATCTTAGACCTGATGACCTTAACAATGACCTTTGGCCTACTTTTAGAAAATATTAAATGTTTAATATCTATTAAATGGTTAGAGGCACTGGTTTAATATTTAGTATGTGCATTTCTTGCGAGAAGATATTTCCATTGGAACCAAACATGCTGACTTTGTGACCTTGAAATTTACCTTTACATAAAATGTGAACTAGATGAAAGTTACCTCACATTCTCAGTATTGCTACAAAAGTTCCAGCTACAATGTCTTACAGTTCTAGTTTGTTGTAATCTGAGGATATCAGTGTTTCACAAACACGTCTTGTTTATTCACTTTTAAATCTCATTAAATTGTCACTGTTTATACCAGATGTAATACGACACAACCCTCAGCACAAAAACACTGTTACCTCATTAATTAACACAAACCTCAGTACAAAACACATTGTTACCTCATTAATTAACACAAATCTCAGCACAAAAACACATTGTTACCTCATTAATTAACACAATCCTCAACACAAAAACACATTTTTACCTCATTAACACAAACCTCAGTACAAAACACATTGTTACCTCATTAATTAACACAGTCTTTATGAAATGAGTTGTGGTGTAAGATAGATTTATTACTTTTGTATAACTCTTTATCTGACCACATTTAGGGACACTTCCATACTTTCATCATGTGACTCTCTGTCATTACGATGCTGACAGATGTAATGAGTTTCTGTAATAGAGCTAAGTAAATGAAATCTAGTGTATTATGTAAGAGCAGTGTTTAATTTGTTTTGTGGTTAATTGTTGGAGTGAGGTACAGAATTTACGTTTTAGGTCATATCCTAAAGACCCGTGGCTAAAGAAAACACATTTCATTCCTCGTTAGGCCTAATAGCTAATATGTGTTTATGTTGCACATATCCGATTATATCAATCATCGATCGATACAGTTCTTCCGATTATGACCTATTATCGATTATGATTTTTTTCGGATTATCCAACATTAGTGAGACAAGCAGTATGGGTCTCTCGTCTTTCAAATCACACAATCCATATCACTTAGAATTGATTGTACAAGCATATAGAACTCAGTGTGGTAGACTAGGGACTAGGGCCACTTCTAGCGAATTCTAAGCTGTACAACTGGTTCAAACTTCTACATACATAAAAAATGCTTGCATTGTCCATGTTAAGTTTTCTTCAGAGGTGGGTTCTATGATTGATTGTCCATGTTAAGTTTTCTTTAGAGGTGGGTTCTATGATTGATTGTCCATGTTAAGTTTTCTTTAGAGGTGGGTTCTATGATTGATTGTCCATGTTAAGTTTTCTTTAAAGGTGGGTTCTATGATTGATTGTCCATGTTAAGTTTTCTTTAGAGGTGGGTTCTATGATTGATTGTCCATGTTAAGTTTTCTTTAAAGGTGGGTTCTATGATTGATTGTCCATGTTAAGTTTTCTTTAGAGGTGGGTTCTATGATTGATTGTCCATGTTAAGTTTTCTTTAGAGGTGGGTTCTATGATTGATTCTCCATGTTAAGTTTTCTTTAGAGGTGGGTTCTATGATTGATTGTCCATGTTAAGTTTTCTTTAGAAGTGGGTTCTATGATTGATTCTCCATGTTAAGTTTTCTTTAGAGGTGGGTTCTATGATTGATTGATCACCTGTCTTCTTCTATTAAAATTTCAGATAATCCAGACAGAGATGAGCGGATCACGGAAGCTTCAAGTTAGGAGATTCAGGAATCAGTAACAGAGCTGGAAATCAGTGAAGAGTCCGAGACTGAAGAAAACTGTGAGGACCTGAAGTCTGAGGACATTGCTGAATATTTAATATTTAAACAGTATTTTATTATGACAATTCATGATAGGATTGGACAACAGACATTGACTATATAAGTCCTCTCCATAGAAGGGCATTGCTGAATCAGGTAGAAGTGGAGATAATTGTGTAGAGGAAAATGATGATAATGAGAAATCAGAGGAATCTGATGAGGACACTCCTGAATCTGACGAGGACACTCCTGAATCCCGCTGTCAGTGGTGTCTCAACATTTCCAATTGTCAAAATGAAGTTGAAATAAGTCAATGCATGCAAAGATATGTATTGTGTGATTTGAAAGACGAGAGACCCAAGGGCCATATTAGTTGTGTCATCTTTTATACGTAATGTTCCAAAACTCATTCTGTCGTAACACTTGACATAAAATTTTCATTTCTGAGGAGTGTTTGGAAAGTGAGTAAACTGATTCTGATGGTGAGGATGTTCCTGATAAAAAAAAACTCGAGGATGAGCAGAAACCATGAAATAGATGATAACAGTGATGATAAGGATTTAGAGGAGACCTGCGAAAATGAGGATAAATAAGCAGATCTGGTTAATTACATTGAAATAAGACAGGTATTTCGCCAAGTAAACAAACGACTTTTCCCACTAAGTTGGTTGCCTTTCTTAGAATTTCTGTCATATTTGAAGCTGAAATGGTCAGTCACTAAAATTACCATCATGTATCCTCCAAAGTATTTATCTTCTAGAATATTGCAGTTCTACATTGATTATATATTAAATTGTGTATATATTTAGATATCTGATTTGTTATTAACATTGCATTGTTTGAAGAATGTTATATCAGAATATAATATTTCCACGTAAAATCAGTCTTGTTTGAATTTATGTTGTCAATGTTGGTAGAGACTTGATGTGTCTCTGTTACAGGACCAGGAGTATATTATCGTAAAGAGACTTTAACGAATACTTTAACTGTTAGATGTGGTTGTTAATTTGTAAAGACATCTTAACTGGAAAGTACCATAAATGCAGAATACTTTTCCGTTAAGAATACTTTATGATAATGACCTTAAAATCGTTCAGTTAAAGATATCATTTTACGCTCTTTACATAGTTATACAATATATCAACAATGATAGGATTTGGGGTAAAGAAATCGAATGTTTTCCCTCAATAAAGATTAACTGATTGATGATTGTATAATATTCAATGTCCCTCTTGATAATCTTTCAATCACATGGAACAGTCACCAATGCCGTTGAAGGGCTGTAAAACATAGTCTTATGCTCAACGTATACGACCATGGGGCAGGGAGGAATTTTTATTGTGCCACACCTGTTTAACATCTTATTTGATTGGTTTGTTGGGTATTGTTTAGCGTCCCATTTGATTGGTTGGTTGGATATTGTTTAATGTCCCATTTGATTGGTTGGTAGCATATCCTTTAGTATCCCGTTTGATTGGTTGGTTAGATATTGTTTAACGCCCCGTTTGATTGTCTAGTTGTTTTGATATTGTTTAATGTACCATTTGATTGGTTGGTTGGATATCTTTTAGTGTCCCGTTTGATTGGTTGGTTGGATATTATTTAACGTCCCCTTTGATTGGTTAGTTGTTTTGATATTGTTTAATGTCCCGTTTGATTGGTTAGTTGGATATTGTTTAACGTCCCGTTTGATTGGTTGGTTGGATATTGTTTAACGTCCTATGTTCGGTGTTTACGGCCTTTGGGCAGGGAAATATCTTTATCATGAAAGGTGAAAATACGAACAGTGATCAATCTCATAACTCCTATTACCAAAGCAAAATAGTTGTTTATGCAACACCTGCTGTGACAT
Organism: Ostrea edulis; assembly: GCF_947568905.1. Lineage (NCBI taxonomy): Eukaryota > Metazoa > Mollusca > Bivalvia > Ostreida > Ostreidae > Ostrea > Ostrea edulis. Next base: position 73,482 of record NW_026606042.1, on the reverse strand, counting down.
TGGGCCTCGCTATTTGAGGTTTCATCCGAAAGACCGCCCCATTTAATTTCTTCTTACGGCAAGCAAGGGGTACTGGGGCCCTATTATAACCGGGATCCCCACGGAAAGGGAGTTAAAACTATATCATCTTTTGATAAGAGATTTAGTATGAACAGGGATGTGATACATGTATATAGCATTTAAAACAATACAAACTGTAACAGACGGTAAATAAAACAAACAATACAAACTGTAACAGACGGTAAATAAAACAATACAAACTGTAACAGACGGTAAATAAAACAATACAAACTGTAACAGACGGTAAATAAAACAATACAAGCTGTAACAGACGGTAAATAAAACAAACAATACAAGCTGTAACAGACGGTAAATAAAACAAACAATACAAACTGTAACAGACGGTAAATAAAACAATACAAACTGTAACAGACGGTAAATAAAACAAACAATACAAACTGTAACAGACGGTAAATAAACCAAACAATACAAACTGTAACAGACGGTAAATAAAACAATACAAACTGTAACAGACGGTAAATAAAACAAACAATACAAACTGTAACAGATGGTAAATAAAACAAACAATACAAACTGTAACTGACGGTAAATAAAACAAACAATACAAACTGTAACAGACGGTAAATAAAACAATACAAACTGTAACAGACGGTAAATAAAACAATACAAACTGTAACAGACGGTAAATAAAACAAACAATACAAACTGTAACTGACGGTAAATAAAACAAACAATACAAACTGTAACAGACGGTAAATAAAACAATACAAACTGTAACAGACGGTAAATAAAACATACAATACAAACTGTAACAGACGGTAAATAAAACAAACAATACAAACTGTAACAGACGGTAAATAAAACAAACAATACAAACTGCAACAGACGGTAAATAAAACAAACAATACAAACTGTAACAGACGGTAAATAAAACAATACAAACTGTAACAGACGGTAAATAAAACAAACAATACAAACTGTAACAGACGGTAAATAAAACAAACAATACAAGCTCTAACAGACGGTAAATAAAACAAACAATACAAACTGTAACAGACGGTAAATAAAACAATAAAAACTGTAACAGACGGTAAATAAAACAAACAATACAAACTGTAACAGACGGTAAATAAAACAAACAATACAAACTGTAACAGACGGTAAATAAAACAATAAAAACTGTAACAGACGGTAAATAAAACAAACAATACAAACTGTAACAGACGGTAAATAAAACAAACAATACAAACTGTAACAGACGGTAAATAAAACAAACAATACAAGCTGTAACAGACGGTAAATAAAGCAAACAATACAAACTGTAACAGACGGTAAATAAAACAATACAAACTGTAACAGACGGTAAATAAAACAAACAATACAAACTGTAACAGACGGTAAATAAAACAAACAATACAAACTGTAACAGACGGTAAATAAAGCAAACAATACAAACTGTAACAGACGGTAAATAAAGCAATACAAACTGTAACAGCCGGTAAATAAAACAATACAAACTGTAACAGACGGTAAATAAAACAATACAAACTGTAACAGACGGTAAATAAAGCAAACAATACAAACTGTAACAGACGGTAAATAAAACAAACAATACAAACTGTAACAGACGGTAAATAAAACAAACAATACAAGCTGTAACAGACGGTAAATAAAGCAAACAATACAAACTGTAACAGACGGTAAATAAAACAAACAATACAAACTGTAACAGACGGTAAATAAAGCAAACAATACAAACTGTAACAGACGGTAAATAAAGCAAACAATACAAACTGTAACAGACGGTAAATAAAACAAACAATACAAACTGTAACAGACGGTAAATAAAACAAATAATACAAGCTGTAACAGACGGTAAATAAAGCAAACAATACAAACTGTAACAGACGGTAAATAAAGCAATACAAACTGTAACAGCCGGTAAATAAAACAATACAAACTGTAACAGACGGTAAATAAAACAATACAAACTGTAACAGACGGTAAATAAAGCAAACAATACAAACTGTAACAGACGGTAAATAAAACAAACAATACAAACTGTAACAGACGGTAAATAAAACAAACAATACAAGCTGTAACAGACGGTAAATAAAGCAAACAATACAAACTGTAACAGACGGTAAATAAAGCAAACAATACAAACTGTAACAGACGGTAAATAAAGCAAACAATACAAACTGTAACAGACGGTAAATAAAACAATACAAACTGTAACAGACGGTAAATAAAACAAACAATACAAACTGTAACAGACGGTAAATAAAACAAACAATACAAACTGTAACAGACGGTAAATAAAACAAACAAAACAAACTGTAACAGACGGTAAATAAAGCAAACAATACAAACTGTAACAGACGGTAAATAAAACAAACAATACAAACTGTAACAGACGGTAAATAAAGCAAACAATACAAGCTGTAACAGACGGTAAATATAACAATACAAACTGTAACAGACAGTAAATAAAACAAACAATACAAGCTGTAACAGACGGTAAATAAAACAAACAATACAAACTGTAACAGACGGTAAATATAACAATACAAACTGTAACAGACAGTAAATAAAACAAACAATACAAGCTGTAACAGACGGTAAATAAAACAATACAAGCTGTAACAGACGGTAAATAAAGCAAACAATACAAACTGTAACAGACGGTAAATAAAACAAACAATACAAACTGTAACAGACGGTAAATAAAGCAATACAAACTGTAACAGACGGTAAATAAAGCAAACAATACAAACTGTAACAGACGGTAAATAAAACAAACAATACAAACTGTAACAGACGGTAAATAAAGCAAACAATACAAACTGTAACAGACGGTAAATAAAACAATACAAACTGTAACAGACGGTAAATAAAGCAAACAATACAAACTGTAACAGACAGTAAATAAAACAATACAAACTGTAACAGACGGTAAATAAAACAATACAAACTGTAACAGACGGTAAATAAAACAAACAATACAAACTGAAACAGACGGTAAATAAAACAATACAAACTGTAACAGACGGTAAATAAAACAATACAAACTGTAACAGACGGTAAATAAAACAATACAAACTGTAACAGACGGTAAATAAAACAATACAAACTGTAACAGACGGTAAACAAAACAAACAATACAAGCTGTAACAGACAGTAAATAAAGCAAACAATACAAACTGTAACAGACGGTAAATAAAACAATACAAACTGTAACAGACGGTAAATAAAGCAAACAATACAAGCTGTAACAGACAGTAAATAAAACAATACAAATTGTAACAGACGGTAAATAAAACAATACAAACTGTAACAGACGGTAAATAAAACAAACAATACAAACTGTAACAGACGGTAAATAAAACAATACAAACTGTAACAGACGGTAAATAAAACAATACAAACTGTAACAGACGGTAAATAAAACAATACAAACTGTAACAGACGGTACATAAAACAATACAAACTGTAACAGACGGTAAATAAAACAATACAAACTGTAACAGACGGTTAACAAAACAAACAATACAAGCTGTAACAGACGGTAAATAAAACAATACAAACTGTAACAGACGGTAAACAAAACAAACAATACAAACTGTAACAGACGGTAAATAAAACAATACAAACTGTAACAGAGGTTAATAAAACAATACAAACTGTAACAGACGGTAAATAAAACAAACAATACAAGCTGTAACAGACGGTAAATAAAACAATACAAACTGTAACAGACGGTAAATAAAACAAACAATACAAACTGTAACAGACGGTAAATAAAACAAACAATACAAACTGTAACAGACGGTAAATAAAGCAATACAAACTGTAACAGACGGTAAATAAAACAAACAATACAAACTGTAACAGACGGTAAATAAAACAAACAATACAAGCTGTAACAGACGGTAAATAAAACAAACAATGCAAACTGTAACAGACGGTAAATAAAACAAACAATACAAACTGTAACAGACGGTAAATAAAACAAACAATACAAACTGTAACAGACGCTAAATAAAACAAACAATACAAACTGTAACAGACGGTAAATAAAGCAATAGAAACTGTAACAGACGGTAAATAAAACAAACAATACAAACTGTAACAGACGGTAAATAAAACAAACAATACAAACTGTAACAGACGGTAAATAAAACAAACAATACAAACTGTAACAGACGGTAAATAAAGCAATACAAACTGTAACAGACGGTAAATAAAACAAACAATACAAACTGTAACAGACGGTAAATAAAACAAACAATACAAACTGTAACAGACGGTAAATAAAACAAACAATACAAACTGTAACAGACGGTAAATAAAGCAATACAAACTGTAACAGACGGTAAATAAAACAAACAATACAAACTGTAACAGACGGTAAATAAAACAATACAAACTGTACAGTAACAGACGGTAAATAAAACAAACAATACAAACTGTAACAGACGGTAAATAAAACAAACAATACAAACTGTAACAGACGGTAAATAAAGCAAACAATACAAACTGTAACAGACGGTAAATAAAACAAACAATACAAACTGTAACAGACGGTAAATAAAGCAATACAAACTGTAACAGACGGTAAATAAAACAAACAATACAAACTGTAACAGACGGTAAATAAAACAAACAATACAAACTGTAACAGACGCTAAATAAAGCAAACAATACAAACTGTAACAGACGGTAAATAAAACAAACAATACAAACTGTAACAGACGGTAAATAAAGCAATACAAACTGTAACAGACGGTAAATAAAACAAACAATACAAACTGTAACAGACGGTAAATAAAACAAACAATACAAACTGTAACAGACGGTAAATAAAGCAAACAATACAAACTGTAACAGACGGTAAATAAAACAAACAATACAAACTGTAACAGACGGTAAATAAAGCAATACAAACTGTAACAGACGGTAAATAAAACAATACAAGCTGTAACAGACGGTAAATAAAGCAAACAATACAAACTGTAACAGACGGTAAATAAAGCAAACAATACAAACTGTAACAGACGGTAAATAAAACAAACAATAGAAACTGTAACAGACGGTAAATAAAACAAACAATACAAACTGTAACAGACGGTAAATAAAACAAACAATACAAACTGTAACAGACGGTAAATAAAACAATACAAACTGTAACAGACGGTAAATAAAACAATACAAACTGTAACAGACGGTAAATAAAACAATACAAGCTGTAACAGACGGTAAATAAAACAAACAATACAAGCTGTAACAGACGGTAAATAAAACAAACAATACAAACTGTAACAGACGGTAAATAAAACAATACAAACTGTAACAGACGGTAAATAAAACAAACAATACAAACTGTAACAGACGGTAAATAAACCAAACAATACAAACTGTAACAGACGGTAAATAAAACAATACAAACTGTAACAGACGGTAAATAAAACAAACAATACAAACTGTAACAGACGGTAAATAAAACAAACAATACAAACTGTAACAGACGGTAAATAAAACAAACAATACAAACTGTAACAGACGGTAAATAAAACAATACAAACTGTACAGTAACAGACGGTAAATAAAGCAATACAAACTGTAACAGACGGTAAATAAAACAAACAATACAAACTGTAACAGACGGTAAATAAAACAATACAAACTGTAACAGACGGTAAATAAAACAAACAATACAAACTGTAACAGACGGTAAATAAACCAAACAATACAAACTGTAACAGACGGTAAATAAAACAATACAAACTGTAACAGACGGTAAATAAAACAAACAATACAAACTGTAACAGATGGTAAATAAAACAAACAATACAAACTGTAACTGACGGTAAATAAAACAAACAATACAAACTGTAACAGACGGTAAATAAAACAATACAAACTGTAACAGACGGTAAATAAAACAATACAAACTGTAACAGACGGTAAATAAAACAAACAATACAAACTGTAACTGACGGTAAATAAAACAAACAATACAAACTGTAACAGACGGTAAATAAAACAATACAAACTGTAACAGACGGTAAATAAAACATACAATACAAACTGTAACAGACGGTAAATAAAACAAACAATACAAACTGTAACAGACGGTAAATAAAACAAACAATACAAACTGCAACAGACGGTAAATAAAACAAACAATACAAACTGTAACAGACGGTAAATAAAACAATACAAACTGTAACAGACGGTAAATAAAACAAACAATACAAACTGTAACAGACGGTAAATAAAACAAACAATACAAGCTCTAACAGACGGTAAATAAAACAAACAATACAAACTGTAACAGACGGTAAATAAAACAATAAAAACTGTAACAGACGGTAAATAAAACAATAAAAACTGTAACAGACGGTAAATAAAACAAACAATACAAACTGTAACAGACGGTAAATAAAACAAACAATACAAACTGTAACAGACGGTAAATAAAACAAACAATACAAGCTGTAACAGACGGTAAATAAAGCAAACAATACAAACTGTAACAGACGGTAAATAAAACAATACAAACTGTAACAGACGGTAAATAAAACAAACAATACAAACTGTAACAGACGGTAAATAAAACAAACAATACAAACTGTAACAGACGGTAAATAAAGCAAACAATACAAACTGTAACAGACGGTAAATAAAGCAATACAAACTGTAACAGCCGGTAAATAAAACAATACAAACTGTAACAGACGGTAAATAAAACAATACAAACTGTAACAGACGGTAAATAAAGCAAACAATACAAACTGTAACAGACGGTAAATAAAACAAACAATACAAACTGTAACAGACGGTAAATAAAACAAACAATACAAGCTGTAACAGACGGTAAATAAAGCAAACAATACAAACTGTAACAGACGGTAAATAAAACAAACAATACAAACTGTAACAGACGGTAAATAAAGCAAACAATACAAACTGTAACAGACGGTAAATAAAGCAAACAATACAAACTGTAACAGACGGTAAATAAAACAAACAATACAAACTGTAACAGACGGTAAATAAAACAAATAATACAAGCTGTAACAGACGGTAAATAAAGCAAACAATACAAACTGTAACAGACGGTAAATAAAGCAATACAAACTGTAACAGCCGGTAAATAAAACAATACAAACTGTAACAGACGGTAAATAAAACAATACAAACTGTAACAGACGGTAAATAAAGCAAACAATACAAACTGTAACAGACGGTAAATAAAACAAACAATACAAACTGTAACAGACGGTAAATAAAACAAACAATACAAGCTGTAACAGACGGTAAATAAAGCAAACAATACAAACTGTAACAGACGGTAAATAAAGCAAACAATACAAACTGTAACAGACGGTAAATAAAGCAAACAATACAAACTGTAACAGACGGTAAATAAAACAATACAAACTGTAACAGACGGTAAATAAAACAAACAATACAAACTGTAACAGACGGTAAATAAAACAAACAATACAAACTGTAACAGACGGTAAATAAAACAAACAAAACAAACTGTAACAGACGGTAAATAAAGCAAACAATACAAACTGTAACAGACGGTAAATAAAACAAACAATACAAACTGTAACAGACGGTAAATAAAGCAAACAATACAAGCTGTAACAGACGGTAAATATAACAATACAAACTGTAACAGACAGTAAATAAAACAAACAATACAAGCTGTAACAGACGGTAAATAAAACAAACAATACAAACTGTAACAGACGGTAAATATAACAATACAAACTGTAACAGACAGTAAATAAAACAAACAATACAAGCTGTAACAGACGGTAAATAAAACAATACAAGCTGTAACAGACGGTAAATAAAGCAAACAATACAAACTGTAACAGACGGTAAATAAAACAAACAATACAAACTGTAACAGACGGTAAATAAAGCAATACAAACTGTAACAGACGGTAAATAAAGCAAACAATACAAACTGTAACAGACGGTAAATAAAACAAACAATACAAACTGTAACAGACGGTAAATAAAGCAAACAATACAAACTGTAACAGACGGTAAATAAAACAATACAAACTGTAACAGACGGTAAATAAAGCAAACAATACAAACTGTAACAGACAGTAAATAAAACAATACAAACTGTAACAGACGGTAAATAAAACAATACAAACTGTAACAGACGGTAAATAAAACAAACAATACAAACTGAAACAGACGGTAAATAAAACAATACAAACTGTAACAGACGGTAAATAAAACAATACAAACTGTAACAGACGGTAAATAAAACAATACAAACTGTAACAGACGGTAAATAAAACAATACAAACTGTAACAGACGGTAAACAAAACAAACAATACAAGCTGTAACAGACAGTAAATAAAGCAAACAATACAAACTGTAACAGACGGTAAATAAAACAATACAAACTGTAACAGACGGTAAATAAAGCAAACAATACAAGCTGTAACAGACAGTAAATAAAACAATACAAATTGTAACAGACGGTAAATAAAACAATACAAACTGTAACAGACGGTAAATAAAACAAACAATACAAACTGTAACAGACGGTAAATAAAACAATACAAACTGTAACAGACGGTAAATAAAACAATACAAACTGTAACAGACGGTAAATAAAACAATACAAACTGTAACAGACGGTACATAAAACAATACAAACTGTAACAGACGGTAAATAAAACAATACAAACTGTAACAGACGGTTAACAAAACAAACAATACAAGCTGTAACAGACGGTAAATAAAACAATACAAACTGTAACAGACGGTAAACAAAACAAACAATACAAACTGTAACAGACGGTAAATAAAACAATACAAACTGTAACAGAGGTTAATAAAACAATACAAACTGTAACAGACGGTAAATAAAAAAAACAATACAAGCTGTAACAGACGGTAAATAAAACAATACAAACTGTAACAGACGGTAAATAAAACAAACAATACAAACTGTAACAGACGGTAAATAAAACAAACAATACAAACTGTAACAGACGGTAAATAAAGCAATACAAACTGTAACAGACGGTAAATAAAACAAACAATACAAACTGTAACAGACGGTAAATAAAACAAACAATACAAGCTGTAACAGACGGTAAATAAAACAAACAATGCAAACTGTAACAGACGGTAAATAAAACAAACAATACAAACTGTAACAGACGGTAAATAAAACAAACAATACAAACTGTAACAGACGCTAAATAAAACAAACAATACAAACTGTAACAGACGGTAAATAAAGCAATAGAAACTGTAACAGACGGTAAATAAAACAAACAATACAAACTGTAACAGACGGTAAATAAAACAAACAATACAAACTGTAACAGACGGTAAATAAAACAAACAATACAAACTGTAACAGACGGTAAATAAAGCAATACAAACTGTAACAGACGGTAAATAAAACAAACAATACAAACTGTAACAGACGGTAAATAAAACAAACAATACAAACTGTAACAGACGGTAAATAAAACAAACAATACAAACTGTAACAGACGGTAAATAAAGCAATACAAACTGTAACAGACGGTAAATAAAACAAACAATACAAACTGTAACAGACGGTAAATAAAACAATACAAACTGTACAGTAACAGACGGTAAATAAAACAAACAATACAAACTGTAACAGACGGTAAATAAAACAAACAATACAAACTGTAACAGACGGTAAATAAAGCAAACAATACAAACTGTAACAGACGGTAAATAAAACAAACAATACAAACTGTAACAGACGGTAAATAAAGCAATACAAACTGTAACAGACGGTAAATAAAACAAACAATACAAACTGTAACAGACGGTAAATAAAACAAACAATACAAACTGTAACAGACGGTAAATAAAGCAAACAATACAAACTGTAACAGACGGTAAATAAAACAAACAATACAAACTGTAACAGACGGTAAATAAAGCAATACAAACTGTAACAGACGGTAAATAAAACAAACAATACAAACTGTAACAGACGGTAAATAAAACAAACAATACAAACTGTAACAGACGGTAAATAAAGCAAACAATACAAACTGTAACAGACGGTAAATAAAACAAACAATACAAACTGTAACAGACGGTAAATAAAGCAATACAAACTGTAACAGACGGTAAATAAAACAATACAAGCTGTAACAGACGGTAAATAAAGCAAACAATACAAACTGTAACAGACGGTAAATAAAGCAAACAATACAAACTGTAACAGACGGTAAATAAAACAAACAATAGAAACTGTAACAGACGGTAAATAAAACAAACAATACAAACTGTAACAGACGGTAAATAAAACAAACAATACAAACTGTAACAGACGGTAAATAAAACAATACAAACTGTAACAGACGGTAAATAAAACAATACAAACTGTAACAGACGGTAAATAAAACAATACAAGCTGTAACAGACGGTAAATAAAACAAACAATACAAGCTGTAACAGACGGTAAATAAAACAAACAATACAAACTGTAACAGACGGTAAATAAAACAATACAAACTGTAACAGACGGTAAATAAAACAAACAATACAAACTGTAACAGACGGTAAATAAACCAAACAATACAAACTGTAACAGACGGTAAATAAAACAATACAAACTGTAACAGACGGTAAATAAAACAAACAATACAAACTGTAACAGACGGTAAATAAAACAAACAATACAAACTGTAACAGACGGTAAATAAAACAAACAATACAAACTGTAACAGACGGTAAATAAAACAATACAAACTGTACAGTAACAGACGGTAAATAAAGCAATACAAACTGTAACAGACGGTAAATAAAACAAACAATACAAACTGTAACAGACGGTAAATAAAACAAACAATACAAACTGTAACAGACGGTAAATAAAACAAACAATACAAACTGTAACAGACGGTAAATAAAGCAATACAAACTGTAACAGACGGTAAATAAAACAAACAATACAAACTGTAACAGACGGTAAATAAAGCAAACAATACAAACTGTACAGTAACAGACGGTAAATAAAACAAACAATACAAACTGTAACAGACGGTAAATAAAACAAACAATACAAACTGTAACAGACGGTAAATAAAGCAAACAATACAAACTGTAACAGACGGTAAATAAAACAAACAATACAAACTGTAACAGACGGTAAATAAAGCAATACAAACTGTAACAGACGGTAAATAAAACAAACAATACAAACTGTAACAGACGGTAAATAAAACAAACAATACAAACTGTAACAGACGGTAAATAAAGCAAACAATACAAACTGTAACAGACGGTAAATAAAACAAACAATACAAACTGTAACAGACGGTAAATAAAGCAATACAAACTGTAACAGACGGTAAATAAAACAAACAATACAAACTGTAACAGACGGTAAATAAAACAAACAATACAAACTGTAACAGACGGTAAATAAAGCAAACAATACAAACTGTAACAGACGGTAAATAAAACAAACAATACAAACTGTAACAGACGGTAAATAAAGCAATACAAACTGTAACAGACGGTAAATAAAACAATACAAGCTGTAACAGACGGTAAATAAAGCAAACAATACAAACTGTAACAGACGGTAAATAAAGCAAACAATACAAACTGTAACAGACGGTAAATAAAACAAACAATAGAAACTGTAACAGACGGTAAATAAAACAAACAATACAAACTGTAACAGACGGTAAATAAAACAAACAATAGAAACTGTAACAGACGGTAAATAAAACAATACAAGCTGTAACAGACGGTAAATAAAACAATACAAACTGTAACAGACGGTAAATAAAACAATACAAGCTGTAACAGACGGTAAATAAAACAAACAATACAAGCTGTAACAGACGGTAAATAAAACAAACAATACAAACTGTAACAGACGGTAAATAAAACAATACAAACTGTAACAGACGGTAAATAAAACAAACAATACAAACTGTAACAGACGGTAAATAAACCAAACAATACAAACTGTAACAGACGGTAAATAAAACAATACAAACTGTAACAGACGGTAAATAAAACAAACAATACAAACTGTAACAGACGGTAAATAAAACAAACAATACAAACTGTAACAGACGGTAAATAAAGCAAACAATACAAACTGTAACAGACGGTAAATAAAACAAACAATACAAACTGTAACAGACGGTAAATAAAGCAATACAAACTGTAACAGACGGTAAATAAAACAAACAATACAAACTGTAACAGACGGTAAATAAAACAAACAATACAAACTGTAACAGACGGTAAATAAAGCAAACAATACAAACTGTAACAGACGGTAAATAAAACAAACAATACAAACTGTAACAGACGGTAAATAAAGCAATACAAACTGTAACAGACGGTAAATAAAACAATACAAGCTGTAACAGACGGTAAATAAAGCAAACAATACAAACTGTAACAGACGGTAAATAAAGCAAACAATACAAACTGTAACAGACGGTAAATAAAACAAACAATAGAAACTGTAACAGACGGTAAATAAAACAAACAATACAAACTGTAACAGACGGTAAATAAAACAAACAATACAAACTGTAACAGACGGTAAATAAAACAATACAAACTGTAACAGACGGTAAATAAAACAATACAAACTGTAACAGACGGTAAATAAAACAATACAAGCTGTAACAGACGGTAAATAAAACAAACAATACAAGCTGTAACAGACGGTAAATAAAACAAACAATACAAACTGTAACAGACGGTAAATAAAACAATACAAACTGTAACAGACGGTAAATAAAACAAACAATACAAACTGTAACAGACGGTAAATAAACCAAACAATACAAACTGTAACAGACGGTAAATAAAACAATACAAACTGTAACAGACGGTAAATAAAACAAACAATACAAACTGTAACAGACGGTAAATAAAACAAACAATACAAACTGTAACAGACGGTAAATAAAACAAACAATACAAACTGTAACAGACGGTAAATAAAACAATACAAACTGTACAGTAACAGACGGTAAATAAAGCAATACAAACTGTAACAGACGGTAAATAAAACAAACAATACAAACTGTAACAGACGGTAAATAAAACAAACAATACAAACTGTAACAGACGGTAAATAAAACAAACAATACAAACTGTAACAGACGGTAAATAAAGCAATACAAACTGTAACAGACGGTAAATAAAACAAACAATACAAACTGTAACAGACGGTAAATAAAGCAAACAATACAAACTGTACAGTAACAGACGGTAAATAAAACAAACAATACAAACTGTAACAGACGGTAAATAAAACAAACAATACAAACTGTAACAGACGGTAAATAAAGCAAACAATACAAACTGTAACAGACGGTAAATAAAACAAACAATACAAACTGTAACAGACGGTAAATAAAGCAATACAAACTGTAACAGACGGTAAATAAAACAAACAATACAAACTGTAACAGACGGTAAATAAAACAAACAATACAAACTGTAACAGACGGTAAATAAAGCAAACAATACAAACTGTAACAGACGGTAAATAAAACAAACAATACAAACTGTAACAGACGGTAAATAAAGCAATACAAACTGTAACAGACGGTAAATAAAACAAACAATACAAACTGTAACAGACGGTAAATAAAACAAACAATACAAACTGTAACAGACGGTAAATAAAGCAAACAATACAAACTGTAACAGACGGTAAATAAAACAAACAATACAAACTGTAACAGACGGTAAATAAAGCAATACAAACTGTAACAGACGGTAAATAAAACAATACAAGCTGTAACAGACGGTAAATAAAGCAAACAATACAAACTGTAACAGACGGTAAATAAAGCAAACAATACAAACTGTAACAGACGGTAAATAAAACAAACAATAGAAACTGTAACAGACGGTAAATAAAACAAACAATACAAACTGTAACAGACGGTAAATAAAACAAACAATAGAAACTGTAACAGACGGTAAATAAAACAATACAAGCTGTAACAGACGGTAAATAAAACAATACAAACTGTAACAGACGGTAAATAAAACAATACAAGCTGTAACAGACGGTAAATAAAACAAACAATACAAGCTGTAACAGACGGTAAATAAAACAAACAATACAAACTGTAACAGACGGTAAATAAAACAATACAAACTGTAACAGACGGTAAATAAAACAAACAATACAAACTGTAACAGACGGTAAATAAACCAAACAATACAAACTGTAACAGACGGTAAATAAAACAATACAAACTGTAACAGACGGTAAATAAAACAAACAATACAAACTGTAACAGACGGTAAATAAAACAAACAATACAAACTGTAACAGACGGTAAATAAAACAAACAATACAAACTGTAACAGACGGTAAATAAAACAATACAAACTGTACAGTAACAGACGGTAAATAAAACAAACAATACAAACTGTAACAGACGGTAAATAAAACAAACAATACAAACTGTAACAGACGGTAAATAAAACAATACAAACTGTACAGTAACAGACGGTAAATAAAACAAACAATACAAACTGTAACAGATGGTAAATAAAACAAACAATACAAACTGTAACTGACGGTAAATAAAACAAACAATACAAACTGTAACAGACGGTAAATAAAACAATACAAACTGTAACAGACGGTAAATAAAACAATACAAACTGTAACAGACGGTAAATAAAACAAACAATACAAACTGTAACTGACGGTAAATAAAACAAACAATACAAACTGTAACAGACGGTAAATAAAACAATACAAACTGTAACAGACGGTAAATAAAACATACAATACAAACTGTAACAGACGGTAAATAAAACAAACAATACAAACTGTAACAGACGGTAAATAAAACAAACAATACAAACTGTAACAGACGGTAAATAAAACAAACAATACAAACTGTAACAGACGGTAAATAAAACAATACAAACTGTAACAGACGGTAAATAAAACAAACAATACAAACTGTAACAGACGGTAAATAAAACAAACAATACAAGCTCTAACAGACGGTAAATAAAACAAACAATACAAACTGTAACAGACGGTAAATAAAACAATACAAACTGTAACAGACGGTAAATAAAACAAACAATACAAACTGTAACAGACGGTAAATAAAACAAACAATACAAACTGTAACAGACGGTAAATAAAACAATAAAAACTGTAACAGACGGTAAATAAAACAAACAATACAAACTGTAACAGACGGTAAATAAAACAAACAATACAAACTGTAACAGACGGTAAATAAAACAATACAAACTGTAACAGACGGTAAATAAAACAAACAATACAAACTGTAACAGACGGTAAATAAAACAAACAATACAAACTGTAACAGACGGTAAATAAAGCAAACAATACAAACTGTAACAGACGGTAAATAAAGCAATACAAACTGTAACAGCCGGTAAATAAAACAATACAAACTGTAACAGACGGTAAATAAAACAATACAAACTGTAACAGACGGTAAATAAAGCAAACAATACAAACTGTAACAGACGGTAAATAAAACAAACAATACAAACTGTAACAGACGGTAAATAAAACAAACAATACAAGCTGTAACAGACGGTAAATAAAGCAAACAATACAAACTGTAACAGACGGTAAATAAAGCAAACAATACAAACTGTAACAGACGGTAAATAAAGCAAACAATACAAACTGTAACAGACGGTAAATAAAACAATACAAACTGTAACAGACGGTAAATAAAACAAACAATACAAACTGTAACAGACGGTAAATAAAACAAACAATACAAACTGTAACAGACGGTAAATAAAACAAACAAAACAAACTGTAACAGACGGTAAATAAAGCAAACAATACAAACTGTAACAGACGGTAAATAAAACAAACAATACAAACTGTAACAGACGGTAAATAAAGCAAACAATACAAGCTGTAACAGACGGTAAATATAACAATACAAACTGTAACAGACAGTAAATAAAACAAACAATACAAGCTGTAACAGACGGTAAATAAAACAAACAATACAAACTGTAACAGACGGTAAATATAACAATACAAACTGTAACAGACAGTAAATAAAACAAACAATACAAGCTGTAACAGACGGTAAATAAAACAAACAATACAAACTGTAACAGACGGTAAATATAACAATACAAACTGTAACAGACAGTAAATAAAACAAACAATACAAGCTGTAACAGACGGTAAATAAAACAATACAAGCTGTAACAGACGGTAAATAAAGCAAACAATACAAACTGTAACAGACGGTAAATAAAACAAACAATACAAACTGTAACAGACGGTAAATAAAGCAATACAAACTGTAACAGACGGTAAATAAAGCAAACAATACAAACTGTAACAGACGGTAAATAAAACAAACAATACAAACTGTAACAGACGGTAAATAAAGCAAACAATACAAACTGTAACAGACGGTAAATAAAACAATACAAACTGTAACAGACGGTAAATAAAGCAAACAATACAAACTGTAACAGACAGTAAATAAAACAATACAAACTGTAACAGACGGTAAATAAAACAATACAAACTGTAACAGACGGTAAATAAAACAAACAATACAAACTGAAACAGACGGTAAATAAAACAATACAAACTGTAACAGACGGTAAATAAAACAATACAAACTGTAACAGACGGTAAATAAAACAATACAAACTGTAACAGACGGTAAATAAAACAATACAAACTGTAACAGACGGTAAACAAAATAAAGCAATACAAACTGTAACAGACGGTAAATAAAGCAAACAATACAAACTGTAACAGACGGTAAATAAAACAAACAATACAAACTGTAACAGACGGTAAATAAAGCAAACAATACAAACTGTAACAGACGGTAAATAAAACAATACAAACTGTAACAGACGGTAAATAAAGCAAACAATACAAACTGTAACAGACAGTAAATAAAACAATACAAACTGTAACAGACGGTAAATAAAACAATACAAACTGTAACAGACGGTAAATAAAACAAACAATACAAACTGAAACAGACGGTAAATAAAACAATACAAACTGTAACAGACGGTAAATAAAACAATACAAACTGTAACAGACGGTAAATAAAACAATACAAACTGTAACAGACGGTAAATAAAACAATACAAACTGTAACAGACGGTAAACAAAACAAACAATACAAGCTGTAACAGACAGTAAATAAAGCAAACAATACAAACTGTAACAGACGGTAAATAAAACAATACAAACTGTAACAGACGGTAAATAAAGCAAACAATACAAGCTGTAACAGACAGTAAATAAAACAATACAAATTGTAACAGACGGTAAATAAAACAATACAAACTGTAACAGACGGTAAATAAAACAAACAATACAAACTGTAACAGACGGTAAATAAAACAATACAAACTGTAACAGACGGTAAATAAAACAATACAAACTGTAACAGACGGTAAATAAAACAATACAAACTGTAACAGACGGTACATAAAACAATACAAACTGTAACAGACGGTAAATAAAACAATACAAACTGTAACAGACGGTTAACAAAACAAACAATACAAGCTGTAACAGACGGTAAATAAAACAATACAAACTGTAACAGACGGTAAACAAAACAAACAATACAAACTGTAACAGATGGTAAATAAAACAATACAAACTGTAACAGAGGTTAATAAAACAATACAAACTGTAACAGACGGTAAATAAAACAAACAATACAAGCTGTAACAGACGGTAAATAAAACAATACAAACTGTAACAGACGGTAAATAAAACAAACAATACAAACTGTAACAGACGGTAAATAAAACAAACAATACAAACTGTAACAGACGGTAAATAAAGCAATACAAACTGTAACAGACGGTAAATAAAACAAACAATACAAACTGTAACAGACGGTAAATAAAACAAACAATACAAGCTGTAACAGACGGTAAATAAAACAAACAATGCAAACTGTAACAGACGGTAAATAAAACAAACAATACAAACTGTAACAGACGGTAAATAAAACAAACAATACAAACTGTAACAGACGGTAAATAAAACAAACAATACAAACTGTAACAGACGGTAAATAAAGCAAACAATACAAACTGTACAGTAACAGACGGTAAATAAAACAAACAATACAAACTGTAACAGACGGTAAATAAAACAAACAATACAAACTGTAACAGACGGTAAATAAAGCAAACAATACAAACTGTAACAGACGGTAAATAAAACAAACAATACAAACTGTAACAGACGGTAAATAAAGCAATACAAACTGTAACAGACGGTAAATAAAACAAACAATACAAACTGTAACAGACGGTAAATAAAACAAACAATACAAACTGTAACAGACGGTAAATAAAGCAAACAATACAAACTGTAACAGACGGTAAATAAAACAAACAATACAAACTGTAACAGACGGTAAATAAAGCAATACAAACTGTAACAGACGGTAAATAAAACAAACAATACAAACTGTAACAGACGGTAAATAAAACAAACAATACAAACTGTAACAGACGGTAAATAAAGCAAACAATACAAACTGTAACAGACGGTAAATAAAACAAACAATACAAACTGTAACAGACGGTAAATAAAGCAATACAAACTGTAACAGACGGTAAATAAAACAATACAAGCTGTAACAGACGGTAAATAAAGCAAACAATACAAACTGTAACAGACGGTAAATAAAGCAAACAATACAAACTGTAACAGACGGTAAATAAAACAAACAATAGAAACTGTAACAGACGGTAAATAAAACAAACAATACAAACTGTAACAGACGGTAAATAAAACAAACAATAGAAACTGTAACAGACGGTAAATAAAACAATACAAGCTGTAACAGACGGTAAATAAAACAATACAAACTGTAACAGACGGTAAATAAAACAATACAAGCTGTAACAGACGGTAAATAAAACAAACAATACAAGCTGTAACAGACGGTAAATAAAACAAACAATACAAACTGTAACAGACGGTAAATAAAACAATACAAACTGTAACAGACGGTAAATAAAACAAACAATACAAACTGTAACAGACGGTAAATAAACCAAACAATACAAACTGTAACAGACGGTAAATAAAACAATACAAACTGTAACAGACGGTAAATAAAACAAACAATACAAACTGTAACAGACGGTAAATAAAACAAACAATACAAACTGTAACAGACGGTAAATAAAACAAACAATACAAACTGTAACAGACGGTAAATAAAACAATACAAACTGTACAGTAACAGACGGTAAATAAAACAAACAATACAAACTGTAACAGACGGTAAATAAAACAAACAATACAAACTGTAACAGACGGTAAATAAAACAATACAAACTGTACAGTAACAGACGGTAAATAAAACAAACAATACAAACTGTAACAGATGGTAAATAAAACAAACAATACAAACTGTAACTGACGGTAAATAAAACAAACAATACAAACTGTAACAGACGGTAAATAAAACAATACAAACTGTAACAGACGGTAAATAAAACAATACAAACTGTAACAGACGGTAAATAAAACAAACAATACAAACTGTAACTGACGGTAAATAAAACAAACAATACAAACTGTAACAGACGGTAAATAAAACAATACAAACTGTAACAGACGGTAAATAAAACATACAATACAAACTGTAACAGACGGTAAATAAAACAAACAATACAAACTGTAACAGACGGTAAATAAAACAAACAATACAAACTGTAACAGACGGTAAATAAAACAAACAATACAAACTGTAACAGACGGTAAATAAAACAATACAAACTGTAACAGACGGTAAATAAAACAAACAATACAAACTGTAACAGACGGTAAATAAAACAAACAATACAAGCTCTAACAGACGGTAAATAAAACAAACAATACAAACTGTAACAGACGGTAAATAAAACAATACAAACTGTAACAGACGGTAAATAAAACAAACAATACAAACTGTAACAGACGGTAAATAAAACAAACAATACAAACTGTAACAGACGGTAAATAAAACAATAAAAACTGTAACAGACGGTAAATAAAACAAACAATACAAACTGTAACAGACGGTAAATAAAACAAACAATACAAACTGTAACAGACGGTAAATAAAACAATACAAACTGTAACAGACGGTAAATAAAACAAACAATACAAACTGTAACAGACGGTAAATAAAACAAACAATACAAACTGTAACAGACGGTAAATAAAGCAAACAATACAAACTGTAACAGACGGTAAATAAAGCAATACAAACTGTAACAGCCGGTAAATAAAACAATACAAACTGTAACAGACGGTAAATAAAACAATACAAACTGTAACAGACGGTAAATAAAGCAAACAATACAAACTGTAACAGACGGTAAATAAAACAAACAATACAAACTGTAACAGACGGTAAATAAAACAAACAATACAAGCTGTAACAGACGGTAAATAAAGCAAACAATACAAACTGTAACAGACGGTAAATAAAGCAAACAATACAAACTGTAACAGACGGTAAATAAAGCAAACAATACAAACTGTAACAGACGGTAAATAAAACAATACAAACTGTAACAGACGGTAAATAAAACAAACAATACAAACTGTAACAGACGGTAAATAAAACAAACAATACAAACTGTAACAGACGGTAAATAAAACAAACAAAACAAACTGTAACAGACGGTAAATAAAGCAAACAATACAAACTGTAACAGACGGTAAATAAAACAAACAATACAAACTGTAACAGACGGTAAATAAAGCAAACAATACAAGCTGTAACAGACGGTAAATATAACAATACAAACTGTAACAGACAGTAAATAAAACAAACAATACAAGCTGTAACAGACGGTAAATAAAACAAACAATACAAACTGTAACAGACGGTAAATATAACAATACAAACTGTAACAGACAGTAAATAAAACAAACAATACAAGCTGTAACAGACGGTAAATAAAACAAACAATACAAACTGTAACAGACGGTAAATATAACAATACAAACTGTAACAGACAGTAAATAAAACAAACAATACAAGCTGTAACAGACGGTAAATAAAACAATACAAGCTGTAACAGACGGTAAATAAAGCAAACAATACAAACTGTAACAGACGGTAAATAAAACAAACAATACAAACTGTAACAGACGGTAAATAAAGCAATACAAACTGTAACAGACGGTAAATAAAGCAAACAATACAAACTGTAACAGACGGTAAATAAAACAAACAATACAAACTGTAACAGACGGTAAATAAAGCAAACAATACAAACTGTAACAGACGGTAAATAAAACAATACAAACTGTAACAGACGGTAAATAAAGCAAACAATACAAACTGTAACAGACAGTAAATAAAACAATACAAACTGTAACAGACGGTAAATAAAACAATACAAACTGTAACAGACGGTAAATAAAACAAACAATACAAACTGAAACAGACGGTAAATAAAACAATACAAACTGTAACAGACGGTAAATAAAACAATACAAACTGTAACAGACGGTAAATAAAACAATACAAACTGTAACAGACGGTAAATAAAACAATACAAACTGTAACAGACGGTAAACAAAATAAAGCAATACAAACTGTAACAGACGGTAAATAAAGCAAACAATACAAACTGTAACAGACGGTAAATAAAACAAACAATACAAACTGTAACAGACGGTAAATAAAGCAAACAATACAAACTGTAACAGACGGTAAATAAAACAATACAAACTGTAACAGACGGTAAATAAAGCAAACAATACAAACTGTAACAGACAGTAAATAAAACAATACAAACTGTAACAGACGGTAAATAAAACAATACAAACTGTAACAGACGGTAAATAAAACAAACAATACAAACTGAAACAGACGGTAAATAAAACAATACAAACTGTAACAGACGGTAAATAAAACAATACAAACTGTAACAGACGGTAAATAAAACAATACAAACTGTAACAGACGGTAAATAAAACAATACAAACTGTAACAGACGGTAAACAAAACAAACAATACAAGCTGTAACAGACAGTAAATAAAGCAAACAATACAAACTGTAACAGACGGTAAATAAAACAATACAAACTGTAACAGACGGTAAATAAAGCAAACAATACAAGCTGTAACAGACAGTAAATAAAACAATACAAATTGTAACAGACGGTAAATAAAACAATACAAACTGTAACAGACGGTAAATAAAACAAACAATACAAACTGTAACAGACGGTAAATAAAACAATACAAACTGTAACAGACGGTAAATAAAACAATACAAACTGTAACAGACGGTAAATAAAACAATACAAACTGTAACAGACGGTACATAAAACAATACAAACTGTAACAGACGGTAAATAAAACAATACAAACTGTAACAGACGGTTAACAAAACAAACAATACAAGCTGTAACAGACGGTAAATAAAACAATACAAACTGTAACAGACGGTAAACAAAACAAACAATACAAACTGTAACAGATGGTAAATAAAACAATACAAACTGTAACAGAGGTTAATAAAACAATACAAACTGTAACAGACGGTAAATAAAACAAACAATACAAGCTGTAACAGACGGTAAATAAAACAATACAAACTGTAACAGACGGTAAATAAAACAAACAATACAAACTGTAACAGACGGTAAATAAAACAAACAATACAAACTGTAACAGACGGTAAATAAAGCAATACAAACTGTAACAGACGGTAAATAAAACAAACAATACAAACTGTAACAGACGGTAAATAAAACAAACAATACAAGCTGTAACAGACGGTAAATAAAACAAACAATGCAAACTGTAACAGACGGTAAATAAAACAAACAATACAAACTGTAACAGACGGTAAATAAAACAAACAATACAAACTGTAACAGACGCTAAATAAAACAAACAATACAAACTGTAACAGACGGTAAATAAAGCAATAGAAACTGTAACAGACGGTAAATAAAACAAACAATACAAACTGTAACAGACGGTAAATAAAACAAACAATACAAACTGTAACAGACGGTAAATAAAACAAACAATACAAACTGTAACAGACGGTAAATAAAGCAATACAAACTGTAACAGACGGTAAATAAAACAAACAATACAAACTGTAACAGACGGTAAATAAAACAAACAATACAAACTGTAACAGACGGTAAATAAAACAAACAATACAAACTGTAACAGACGGTAAATAAAGCAATACAAACTGTAACAGACGGTAAATAAAACAAACAATACAAACTGTAACAGACGGTAAATAAAACAATACAAACTGTACAGTAACAGACGGTAAATAAAACAAACAATACAAACTGTAACAGACGGTAAATAAAACAAACAATACAAACTGTAACAGACGGTAAATAAAACAATACAAACTGTAACAGACGGTAAATAAAACAAACAATACAAACTGTAACAGACGGTAAATAAAACAAACAATACAAGCTCTAACAGACGGTAAATAAAACAAACAATACAAACTGTAACAGACGGTAAATAAAACAATAAAAACTGTAACAGACGGTAAATAAAACAAACAATACAAACTGTAACAGACGGTAAATAAAACAAACAATACAAACTGTAACAGACGGTAAATAAAACAATAAAAACTGTAACAGACGGTAAATAAAACAAACAATACAAACTGTAACAGACGGTAAATAAAACAAACAATACAAACTGTAACAGACGGTAAATAAAACAAACAATACAACCTGTAACAGACGGTAAATAAAGCAAACAATACAAACTGTAACAGACGGTAAATAAAACAAACAATACAAACTGTAACAGACGGTAAATAAAACAAATAATACAAGCTGTAACAGACGGTAAATAAAGCAAACAATACAAACTGTAACAGACGGTAAATAAAGCAATACAAACTGTAACAGCCGGTAAATAAAACAATACAAACTGTAACAGACGGTAAATAAAACAATACAAACTGTAACAGACGGTAAATAAAGCAAACAATACAAACTGTAACAGACGGTAAATAAAACAAACAATACAAACTGTAACAGACGGTAAATAAAACAAACAATACAAGCTGTAACAGACGGTAAATAAAGCAAACAATACAAACTGTAACAGACGGTAAATAAAGCAAACAATACAAACTGTAACAGACGGTAAATAAAGCAAACAATACAAACTGTAACAGACGGTAAATAAAACAATACAAACTGTAACAGACGGTAAATAAAACAAACAATACAAACTGTAACAGACGGTAAATAAAACAAACAATACAAACTGTAACAGACGGTAAATAAAACAAACAAAACAAACTGTAACAGACGGTAAATAAAGCAAACAATACAAACTGTAACAGACGGTAAATAAAACAAACAATACAAACTGTAACAGACGGTAAATAAAGCAAACAATACAAGCTGTAACAGACGGTAAATATAACAATACAAACTGTAACAGACAGTAAATAAAACAAACAATACAAGCTGTAACAGACGGTAAATAAAACAAACAATACAAACTGTAACAGACGGTAAATATAACAATACAAACTGTAACAGACAGTAAATAAAACAAACAATACAAGCTGTAACAGACGGTAAATAAAACAATACAAGCTGTAACAGACGGTAAATAAAGCAAACAATACAAACTGTAACAGACGGTAAATAAAACAAACAATACAAACTGTAACAGACGGTAAATAAAGCAATACAAACTGTAACAGACGGTAAATAAAGCAAACAATACAAACTGTAACAGACGGTAAATAAAACAAACAATACAAACTGTAACAGACGGTAAATAAAGCAAACAATACAAACTGTAACAGACGGTAAATAAAACAATACAAACTGTAACAGACGGTAAATAAAGCAAACAATACAAACTGTAACAGACAGTAAATAAAACAATACAAACTGTAACAGACGGTAAATAAAACAATACAAACTGTAACAGACGGTAAATAAAACAAACAATACAAACTGAAACAGACGGTAAATAAAACAATACAAACTGTAACAGACGGTAAATAAAACAATACAAACTGTAACAGACGGTAAATAAAACAATACAAACTGTAACAGACGGTAAATAAAACAATACAAACTGTAACAGACGGTAAACAAAACAAACAATACAAGCTGTAACAGACAGTAAATAAAGCAAACAATACAAACTGTAACAGACGGTAAATAAAACAAACAATACAAACTGTAACAGACGGTAAATAAAGCAATACAAACTGTAACAGACGGTAAATAAAACAAACAATACAAACTGTAACAGACGGTAAATAAAACAAACAATACAAACTGTAACAGACGGTAAATAAAGCAAACAATACAAACTGTAACAGACGGTAAATAAAACAAACAATACAAACTGTAACAGACGGTAAATAAAGCAATACAAACTGTAACAGACGGTAAATAAAACAATACAAGCTGTAACAGACGGTAAATAAAGCAAACAATACAAACTGTAACAGACGGTAAATAAAGCAAACAATACAAACTGTAACAGACGGTAAATAAAACAAACAATAGAAACTGTAACAGACGGTAAATAAAACAAACAATACAAACTGTAACAGACGGTAAATAAAACAAACAATACAAACTGTAACAGACGGTAAATAAAACAATACAAACTGTAACAGACGGTAAATAAAACAATACAAACTGTAACAGACGGTAAATAAAACAATACAAGCTGTAACAGACGGTAAATAAAACAAACAATACAAGCTGTAACAGACGGTAAATAAAACAAACAATACAAACTGTAACAGACGGTAAATAAAACAATACAAACTGTAACAGACGGTAAATAAAACAAACAATACAAACTGTAACAGACGGTAAATAAACCAAACAATACAAACTGTAACAGACGGTAAATAAAACAATACAAACTGTAACAGACGGTAAATAAAACAAACAATACAAACTGTAACAGACGGTAAATAAAACAAACAATACAAACTGTAACAGACGGTAAATAAAACAAACAATACAAACTGTAACAGACGGTAAATAAAACAATACAAACTGTACAGTAACAGACGGTAAATAAAGCAATACAAACTGTAACAGACGGTAAATAAAACAAACAATACAAACTGTAACAGACGGTAAATAAAACAAACAATACAAACTGTAACAGACGGTAAATAAAACAAACAATACAAACTGTAACAGACGGTAAATAAAGCAATACAAACTGTAACAGACGGTAAATAAAACAAACAATACAAACTGTAACAGACGGTAAATAAAGCAAACAATACAAACTGTACAGTAACAGACGGTAAATAAAACAAACAATACAAACTGTAACAGACGGTAAATAAAACAAACAATACAAACTGTAACAGACGGTAAATAAAGCAAACAATACAAACTGTAACAGACGGTAAATAAAACAAACAATACAAACTGTAACAGACGGTAAATAAAGCAATACAAACTGTAACAGACGGTAAATAAAACAAACAATACAAACTGTAACAGACGGTAAATAAAACAAACAATACAAACTGTAACAGACGGTAAATAAAGCAAACAATACAAACTGTAACAGACGGTAAATAAAACAAACAATACAAACTGTAACAGACGGTAAATAAAGCAATACAAACTGTAACAGACGGTAAATAAAACAAACAATACAAACTGTAACAGACGGTAAATAAAACAAACAATACAAACTGTAACAGACGGTAAATAAAGCAAACAATACAAACTGTAACAGACGGTAAATAAAACAAACAATACAAACTGTAACAGACGGTAAATAAAGCAATACAAACTGTAACAGACGGTAAATAAAACAATACAAGCTGTAACAGACGGTAAATAAAGCAAACAATACAAACTGTAACAGACGGTAAATAAAGCAAACAATACAAACTGTAACAGACGGTAAATAAAACAAACAATAGAAACTGTAACAGACGGTAAATAAAACAAACAATACAAACTGTAACAGACGGTAAATAAAACAAACAATAGAAACTGTAACAGACGGTAAATAAAACAATACAAGCTGTAACAGACGGTAAATAAAACAATACAAACTGTAACAGACGGTAAATAAAACAATACAAGCTGTAACAGACGGTAAATAAAACAAACAATACAAGCTGTAACAGACGGTAAATAAAACAAACAATACAAACTGTAACAGACGGTAAATAAAACAATACAAACTGTAACAGACGGTAAATAAAACAAACAATACAAACTGTAACAGACGGTAAATAAACCAAACAATACAAACTGTAACAGACGGTAAATAAAACAATACAAACTGTAACAGACGGTAAATAAAACAAACAATACAAACTGTAACAGACGGTAAATAAAACAAACAATACAAACTGTAACAGACGGTAAATAAAGCAAACAATACAAACTGTAACAGACGGTAAATAAAACAAACAATACAAACTGTAACAGACGGTAAATAAAGCAATACAAACTGTAACAGACGGTAAATAAAACAAACAATACAAACTGTAACAGACGGTAAATAAAACAAACAATACAAACTGTAACAGACGGTAAATAAAGCAAACAATACAAACTGTAACAGACGGTAAATAAAACAAACAATACAAACTGTAACAGACGGTAAATAAAGCAATACAAACTGTAACAGACGGTAAATAAAACAATACAAGCTGTAACAGACGGTAAATAAAGCAAACAATACAAACTGTAACAGACGGTAAATAAAGCAAACAATACAAACTGTAACAGACGGTAAATAAAACAAACAATAGAAACTGTAACAGACGGTAAATAAAACAAACAATACAAACTGTAACAGACGGTAAATAAAACAAACAATACAAACTGTAACAGACGGTAAATAAAACAATACAAACTGTAACAGACGGTAAATAAAACAATACAAACTGTAACAGACGGTAAATAAAACAATACAAGCTGTAACAGACGGTAAATAAAACAAACAATACAAGCTGTAACAGACGGTAAATAAAACAAACAATACAAACTGTAACAGACGGTAAATAAAACAATACAAACTGTAACAGACGGTAAATAAAACAAACAATACAAACTGTAACAGACGGTAAATAAACCAAACAATACAAACTGTAACAGACGGTAAATAAAACAATACAAACTGTAACAGACGGTAAATAAAACAAACAATACAAACTGTAACAGACGGTAAATAAAACAAACAATACAAACTGTAACAGACGGTAAATAAAACAAACAATACAAACTGTAACAGACGGTAAATAAAACAATACAAACTGTACAGTAACAGACGGTAAATAAAGCAATACAAACTGTAACAGACGGTAAATAAAACAAACAATACAAACTGTAACAGACGGTAAATAAAACAAACAATACAAACTGTAACAGACGGTAAATAAAACAAACAATACAAACTGTAACAGACGGTAAATAAAGCAATACAAACTGTAACAGACGGTAAATAAAACAAACAATACAAACTGTAACAGACGGTAAATAAAGCAAACAATACAAACTGTACAGTAACAGACGGTAAATAAAACAAACAATACAAACTGTAACAGACGGTAAATAAAACAAACAATACAAACTGTAACAGACGGTAAATAAAGCAAACAATACAAACTGTAACAGACGGTAAATAAAACAAACAATACAAACTGTAACAGACGGTAAATAAAGCAATACAAACTGTAACAGACGGTAAATAAAACAAACAATACAAACTGTAACAGACGGTAAATAAAACAAACAATACAAACTGTAACAGACGGTAAATAAAGCAAACAATACAAACTGTAACAGACGGTAAATAAAACAAACAATACAAACTGTAACAGACGGTAAATAAAGCAATACAAACTGTAACAGACGGTAAATAAAACAAACAATACAAACTGTAACAGACGGTAAATAAAACAAACAATACAAACTGTAACAGACGGTAAATAAAGCAAACAATACAAACTGTAACAGACGGTAAATAAAACAAACAATACAAACTGTAACAGACGGTAAATAAAGCAATACAAACTGTAACAGACGGTAAATAAAACAATACAAGCTGTAACAGACGGTAAATAAAGCAAACAATACAAACTGTAACAGACGGTAAATAAAGCAAACAATACAAACTGTAACAGACGGTAAATAAAACAAACAATAGAAACTGTAACAGACGGTAAATAAAACAAACAATACAAACTGTAACAGACGGTAAATAAAACAAACAATAGAAACTGTAACAGACGGTAAATAAAACAATACAAGCTGTAACAGACGGTAAATAAAACAATACAAACTGTAACAGACGGTAAATAAAACAATACAAGCTGTAACAGACGGTAAATAAAACAAACAATACAAGCTGTAACAGACGGTAAATAAAACAAACAATACAAACTGTAACAGACGGTAAATAAAACAATACAAACTGTAACAGACGGTAAATAAAACAAACAATACAAACTGTAACAGACGGTAAATAAACCAAACAATACAAACTGTAACAGACGGTAAATAAAACAATACAAACTGTAACAGACGGTAAATAAAACAAACAATACAAACTGTAACAGACGGTAAATAAAACAAACAATACAAACTGTAACAGACGGTAAATAAAACAAACAATACAAACTGTAACAGACGGTAAATAAAACAATACAAACTGTACAGTAACAGACGGTAAATAAAACAAACAATACAAACTGTAACAGACGGTAAATAAAACAAACAATACAAACTGTAACAGACGGTAAATAAAACAATACAAACTGTACAGTAACAGACGGTAAATAAAACAAACAATACAAACTGTAACAGATGGTAAATAAAACAAACAATACAAACTGTAACTGACGGTAAATAAAACAAACAATACAAACTGTAACAGACGGTAAATAAAACAATACAAACTGTAACAGACGGTAAATAAAACAATACAAACTGTAACAGACGGTAAATAAAACAAACAATACAAACTGTAACTGACGGTAAATAAAACAAACAATACAAACTGTAACAGACGGTAAATAAAACAATACAAACTGTAACAGACGGTAAATAAAACATACAATACAAACTGTAACAGACGGTAAATAAAACAAACAATACAAACTGTAACAGACGGTAAATAAAACAAACAATACAAACTGTAACAGACGGTAAATAAAACAAACAATACAAACTGTAACAGACGGTAAATAAAACAATACAAACTGTAACAGACGGTAAATAAAACAAACAATACAAACTGTAACAGACGGTAAATAAAACAAACAATACAAGCTCTAACAGACGGTAAATAAAACAAACAATACAAACTGTAACAGACGGTAAATAAAACAATACAAACTGTAACAGACGGTAAATAAAACAAACAATACAAACTGTAACAGACGGTAAATAAAACAAACAATACAAACTGTAACAGACGGTAAATAAAACAATAAAAACTGTAACAGACGGTAAATAAAACAAACAATACAAACTGTAACAGACGGTAAATAAAACAAACAATACAAACTGTAACAGACGGTAAATAAAACAATACAAACTGTAACAGACGGTAAATAAAACAAACAATACAAACTGTAACAGACGGTAAATAAAACAAACAATACAAACTGTAACAGACGGTAAATAAAGCAAACAATACAAACTGTAACAGACGGTAAATAAAGCAATACAAACTGTAACAGCCGGTAAATAAAACAATACAAACTGTAACAGACGGTAAATAAAACAATACAAACTGTAACAGACGGTAAATAAAGCAAACAATACAAACTGTAACAGACGGTAAATAAAACAAACAATACAAACTGTAACAGACGGTAAATAAAACAAACAATACAAGCTGTAACAGACGGTAAATAAAGCAAACAATACAAACTGTAACAGACGGTAAATAAAGCAAACAATACAAACTGTAACAGACGGTAAATAAAGCAAACAATACAAACTGTAACAGACGGTAAATAAAACAATACAAACTGTAACAGACGGTAAATAAAACAAACAATACAAACTGTAACAGACGGTAAATAAAACAAACAATACAAACTGTAACAGACGGTAAATAAAACAAACAAAACAAACTGTAACAGACGGTAAATAAAGCAAACAATACAAACTGTAACAGACGGTAAATAAAACAAACAATACAAACTGTAACAGACGGTAAATAAAGCAAACAATACAAGCTGTAACAGACGGTAAATATAACAATACAAACTGTAACAGACAGTAAATAAAACAAACAATACAAGCTGTAACAGACGGTAAATAAAACAAACAATACAAACTGTAACAGACGGTAAATATAACAATACAAACTGTAACAGACAGTAAATAAAACAAACAATACAAGCTGTAACAGACGGTAAATAAAACAAACAATACAAACTGTAACAGACGGTAAATATAACAATACAAACTGTAACAGACAGTAAATAAAACAAACAATACAAGCTGTAACAGACGGTAAATAAAACAATACAAGCTGTAACAGACGGTAAATAAAGCAAACAATACAAACTGTAACAGACGGTAAATAAAACAAACAATACAAACTGTAACAGACGGTAAATAAAGCAATACAAACTGTAACAGACGGTAAATAAAGCAAACAATACAAACTGTAACAGACGGTAAATAAAACAAACAATACAAACTGTAACAGACGGTAAATAAAGC
Source organism: Ostrea edulis (assembly GCF_947568905.1). Taxonomy (NCBI): domain Eukaryota; kingdom Metazoa; phylum Mollusca; class Bivalvia; order Ostreida; family Ostreidae; genus Ostrea; species Ostrea edulis. The sequence goes on along the minus strand of NW_026606042.1, from coordinate 41,665 downwards.
AAACAATACAAACTGTAACAGACGGTAAATAAAACAATACAAACTGTAACAGACGGTAAATAAAGCAAACAATACAAACTGTAACAGACAGTAAATAAAACAATACAAACTGTAACAGACGGTAAATAAAACAATACAAACTGTAACAGACGGTAAATAAAACAAACAATACAAACTGAAACAGACGGTAAATAAAACAATACAAACTGTAACAGACGGTAAATAAAACAATACAAACTGTAACAGACGGTAAATAAAACAATACAAACTGTAACAGACGGTAAATAAAACAATACAAACTGTAACAGACGGTAAACAAAATAAAGCAATACAAACTGTAACAGACGGTAAATAAAGCAAACAATACAAACTGTAACAGACGGTAAATAAAACAAACAATACAAACTGTAACAGACGGTAAATAAAGCAAACAATACAAACTGTAACAGACGGTAAATAAAACAATACAAACTGTAACAGACGGTAAATAAAGCAAACAATACAAACTGTAACAGACAGTAAATAAAACAATACAAACTGTAACAGACGGTAAATAAAACAATACAAACTGTAACAGACGGTAAATAAAACAAACAATACAAACTGAAACAGACGGTAAATAAAACAATACAAACTGTAACAGACGGTAAATAAAACAATACAAACTGTAACAGACGGTAAATAAAACAATACAAACTGTAACAGACGGTAAATAAAACAATACAAACTGTAACAGACGGTAAACAAAACAAACAATACAAGCTGTAACAGACAGTAAATAAAGCAAACAATACAAACTGTAACAGACGGTAAATAAAACAATACAAACTGTAACAGACGGTAAATAAAGCAAACAATACAAGCTGTAACAGACAGTAAATAAAACAATACAAATTGTAACAGACGGTAAATAAAACAATACAAACTGTAACAGACGGTAAATAAAACAAACAATACAAACTGTAACAGACGGTAAATAAAACAATACAAACTGTAACAGACGGTAAATAAAACAATACAAACTGTAACAGACGGTAAATAAAACAATACAAACTGTAACAGACGGTACATAAAACAATACAAACTGTAACAGACGGTAAATAAAACAATACAAACTGTAACAGACGGTTAACAAAACAAACAATACAAGCTGTAACAGACGGTAAATAAAACAATACAAACTGTAACAGACGGTAAACAAAACAAACAATACAAACTGTAACAGATGGTAAATAAAACAATACAAACTGTAACAGAGGTTAATAAAACAATACAAACTGTAACAGACGGTAAATAAAACAAACAATACAAGCTGTAACAGACGGTAAATAAAACAATACAAACTGTAACAGACGGTAAATAAAACAAACAATACAAACTGTAACAGACGGTAAATAAAACAAACAATACAAACTGTAACAGACGGTAAATAAAGCAATACAAACTGTAACAGACGGTAAATAAAACAAACAATACAAACTGTAACAGACGGTAAATAAAACAAACAATACAAGCTGTAACAGACGGTAAATAAAACAAACAATGCAAACTGTAACAGACGGTAAATAAAACAAACAATACAAACTGTAACAGACGGTAAATAAAACAAACAATACAAACTGTAACAGACGCTAAATAAAACAAACAATACAAACTGTAACAGACGGTAAATAAAGCAATAGAAACTGTAACAGACGGTAAATAAAACAAACAATACAAACTGTAACAGACGGTAAATAAAACAAACAATACAAACTGTAACAGACGGTAAATAAAACAAACAATACAAACTGTAACAGACGGTAAATAAAGCAATACAAACTGTAACAGACGGTAAATAAAACAAACAATACAAACTGTAACAGACGGTAAATAAAACAAACAATACAAACTGTAACAGACGGTAAATAAAACAAACAATACAAACTGTAACAGACGGTAAATAAAGCAATACAAACTGTAACAGACGGTAAATAAAACAAACAATACAAACTGTAACAGACGGTAAATAAAACAATACAAACTGTACAGTAACAGACGGTAAATAAAACAAACAATACAAACTGTAACAGACGGTAAATAAAACAAACAATACAAACTGTAACAGACGGTAAATAAAACAATACAAACTGTAACAGACGGTAAATAAAACAAACAATACAAACTGTAACAGACGGTAAATAAAACAAACAATACAAGCTCTAACAGACGGTAAATAAAACAAACAATACAAACTGTAACAGACGGTAAATAAAACAATAAAAACTGTAACAGACGGTAAATAAAACAAACAATACAAACTGTAACAGACGGTAAATAAAACAAACAATACAAACTGTAACAGACGGTAAATAAAACAATAAAAACTGTAACAGACGGTAAATAAAACAAACAATACAAACTGTAACAGACGGTAAATAAAACAAACAATACAAACTGTAACAGACGGTAAATAAAACAAACAATACAACCTGTAACAGACGGTAAATAAAGCAAACAATACAAACTGTAACAGACGGTAAATAAAACAAACAATACAAACTGTAACAGACGGTAAATAAAACAAATAATACAAGCTGTAACAGACGGTAAATAAAGCAAACAATACAAACTGTAACAGACGGTAAATAAAGCAATACAAACTGTAACAGCCGGTAAATAAAACAATACAAACTGTAACAGACGGTAAATAAAACAATACAAACTGTAACAGACGGTAAATAAAGCAAACAATACAAACTGTAACAGACGGTAAATAAAACAAACAATACAAACTGTAACAGACGGTAAATAAAACAAACAATACAAGCTGTAACAGACGGTAAATAAAGCAAACAATACAAACTGTAACAGACGGTAAATAAAGCAAACAATACAAACTGTAACAGACGGTAAATAAAGCAAACAATACAAACTGTAACAGACGGTAAATAAAACAATACAAACTGTAACAGACGGTAAATAAAACAAACAATACAAACTGTAACAGACGGTAAATAAAACAAACAATACAAACTGTAACAGACGGTAAATAAAACAAACAAAACAAACTGTAACAGACGGTAAATAAAGCAAACAATACAAACTGTAACAGACGGTAAATAAAACAAACAATACAAACTGTAACAGACGGTAAATAAAGCAAACAATACAAGCTGTAACAGACGGTAAATATAACAATACAAACTGTAACAGACAGTAAATAAAACAAACAATACAAGCTGTAACAGACGGTAAATAAAACAAACAATACAAACTGTAACAGACGGTAAATATAACAATACAAACTGTAACAGACAGTAAATAAAACAAACAATACAAGCTGTAACAGACGGTAAATAAAACAATACAAGCTGTAACAGACGGTAAATAAAGCAAACAATACAAACTGTAACAGACGGTAAATAAAACAAACAATACAAACTGTAACAGACGGTAAATAAAGCAATACAAACTGTAACAGACGGTAAATAAAGCAAACAATACAAACTGTAACAGACGGTAAATAAAACAAACAATACAAACTGTAACAGACGGTAAATAAAGCAAACAATACAAACTGTAACAGACGGTAAATAAAACAATACAAACTGTAACAGACGGTAAATAAAGCAAACAATACAAACTGTAACAGACAGTAAATAAAACAATACAAACTGTAACAGACGGTAAATAAAACAATACAAACTGTAACAGACGGTAAATAAAACAAACAATACAAACTGAAACAGACGGTAAATAAAACAATACAAACTGTAACAGACGGTAAATAAAACAATACAAACTGTAACAGACGGTAAATAAAACAATACAAACTGTAACAGACGGTAAATAAAACAATACAAACTGTAACAGACGGTAAACAAAACAAACAATACAAGCTGTAACAGACAGTAAATAAAGCAAACAATACAAACTGTAACAGACGGTAAATAAAACAATACAAACTGTAACAGACGGTAAATAAAGCAAACAATACAAGCTGTAACAGACAGTAAATAATACAATACAAATTGTAACAGACGGTAAATAAAACAATACAAACTGTAACAGACGGTAAATAAAACAAACAATACAAACTGTAACAGACGGTAAATAAAACAATACAAACTGTAACAGACGGTAAATAAAACAATACAAACTGTAACAGACGGTAAATAAAACAATACAAACTGTAACAGACGGTACATAAAACAATACAAACTGTAACAGACGGTAAATTAAACAATACAAACTGTAACAGACGGTTAACAAAACAAACAATACAAGCTGTAACAGACGGTAAATAAAACAATACAAACTGTAACAGACGGTAAACAAAACAAACAATACAAACTGTAACAGACGGTAAATAAAACAAACAATACAAGCTGTAACAGACGGTAAATAAAACAAACAATGCAAACTGTAACAGACGGTAAATAAAACAAACAATACAAACTGTAACAGACGGTAAATAAAACAAACAATACAAACTGTAACAGACGCTAAATAAAACAAACAATACAAACTGTAACAGACGGTAAATAAAGCAATAGAAACTGTAACAGACGGTAAATAAAACAAACAATACAAACTGTAACAGACGGTAAATAAAACAAACAATACAAACTGTAACAGACGGTAAATAAAACAAACAATACAAACTGTAACAGACGGTAAATAAAGCAATACAAACTGTAACAGACGGTAAATAAAACAAACAATACAAACTGTAACAGACGGTAAATAAAACAAACAATACAAACTGTAACAGACGGTAAATAAAACAAACAATACAAACTGTAACAGACGGTAAATAAAGCAATACAAACTGTAACAGACGGTAAATAAAACAAACAATACAAACTGTAACAGACGGTAAATAAAACAATACAAACTGTACAGTAACAGACGGTAAATAAAACAAACAATACAAACTGTAACAGACGGTAAATAAAACAAACAATACAAACTGTAACAGACGGTAAATAAAGCAAACAATACAAACTGTAACAGACGGTAAATAAAACAAACAATACAAACTGTAACAGACGGTAAATAAAGCAATACAAACTGTAACAGACGGTAAATAAAACAAACAATACAAACTGTAACAGACGGTAAATAAAACAAACAATACAAACTGTAACAGACGGTAAATAAAGCAAACAATACAAACTGTAACAGACGGTAAATAAAACAAACAATACAAACTGTAACAGACGGTAAATAAAGCAATACAAACTGTAACAGACGGTAAATAAAACAAACAATACAAACTGTAACAGACGGTAAATAAAACAAACAATACAAACTGTAACAGACGGTAAATAAAGCAAACAATACAAACTGTAACAGACGGTAAATAAAACAAACAATACAAACTGTAACAGACGGTAAATAAAGCAATACAAACTGTAACAGACGGTAAATAAAACAATACAAGCTGTAACAGACGGTAAATAAAGCAAACAATACAAACTGTAACAGACGGTAAATAAAGCAAACAATACAAACTGTAACAGACGGTAAATAAAACAAACAATAGAAACTGTAACAGACGGTAAATAAAACAAACAATACAAACTGTAACAGACGGTAAATAAAACAAACAATACAAACTGTAACAGACGGTAAATAAAACAATACAAACTGTAACAGACGGTAAATAAAACAATACAAACTGTAACAGACGGTAAATAAAACAATACAAGCTGTAACAGACGGTAAATAAAACAAACAATACAAGCTGTAACAGACGGTAAATAAAACAAACAATACAAACTGTAACAGACGGTAAATAAAACAATACAAACTGTAACAGACGGTAAATAAAACAAACAATACAAACTGTAACAGACGGTAAATAAACCAAACAATACAAACTGTAACAGACGGTAAATAAAACAATACAAACTGTAACAGACGGTAAATAAAACAAACAATACAAACTGTAACAGACGGTAAATAAAACAAACAATACAAACTGTAACAGACGGTAAATAAAACAAACAATACAAACTGTAACAGACGGTAAATAAAACAATACAAACTGTACAGTAACAGACGGTAAATAAAACAAACAATACAAACTGTAACAGATGGTAAATAAAACAAACAATACAAACTGTAACTGACGGTAAATAAAACAAACAATACAAACTGTAACAGACGGTAAATAAAACAATACAAACTGTAACAGACGGTAAATAAAACAATACAAACTGTAACAGACGGTAAATAAAACAAACAATACAAACTGTAACTGACGGTAAATAAAACAAACAATACAAACTGTAACAGACGGTAAATAAAACAATACAAACTGTAACAGACGGTAAATAAAACATACAATACAAACTGTAACAGACGGTAAATAAAACAAACAATACAAACTGTAACAGACGGTAAATAAAACAAACAATACAAACTGCAACAGACGGTAAATAAAACAAACAATACAAACTGTAACAGACGGTAAATAAAACAATACAAACTGTAACAGACGGTAAATAAAACAAACAATACAAACTGTAACAGACGGTAAATAAAACAAACAATACAAGCTCTAACAGACGGTAAATAAAACAAACAATACAAACTGTAACAGACGGTAAATAAAACAATAAAAACTGTAACAGACGGTAAATAAAACAAACAATACAAACTGTAACAGACGGTAAATAAAACAAACAATACAAACTGTAACAGACGGTAAATAAAACAATAAAAACTGTAACAGACGGTAAATAAAACAAACAATACAAACTGTAACAGACGGTAAATAAAACAAACAATACAAACTGTAACAGACGGTAAATAAAACAATACAAACTGTAACAGACGGTAAATAAAACAATACAAACTGTAACAGACGGTAAATAAAACAATACAAGCTGTAACAGACGGTAAATAAAACAAACAATACAAGCTGTAACAGACGGTAAATAAAACAAACAATACAAACTGTAACAGACGGTAAATAAAACAATACAAACTGTAACAGACGGTAAATAAAACAAACAATACAAACTGTAACAGACGGTAAATAAACCAAACAATACAAACTGTAACAGACGGTAAATAAAACAATACAAACTGTAACAGACGGTAAATAAAACAAACAATACAAACTGTAACAGACGGTAAATAAAACAAACAATACAAACTGTAACAGACGGTAAATAAAACAAACAATACAAACTGTAACAGACGGTAAATAAAACAATACAAACTGTACAGTAACAGACGGTAAATAAAACAAACAATACAAACTGTAACAGATGGTAAATAAAACAAACAATACAAACTGTAACTGACGGTAAATAAAACAAACAATACAAACTGTAACAGACGGTAAATAAAACAATACAAACTGTAACAGACGGTAAATAAAACAATACAAACTGTAACAGACGGTAAATAAAACAAACAATACAAACTGTAACTGACGGTAAATAAAACAAACAATACAAACTGTAACAGACGGTAAATAAAACAATACAAACTGTAACAGACGGTAAATAAAACATACAATACAAACTGTAACAGACGGTAAATAAAACAAACAATACAAACTGTAACAGACGGTAAATAAAACAAACAATACAAACTGCAACAGACGGTAAATAAAACAAACAATACAAACTGTAACAGACGGTAAATAAAACAATACAAACTGTAACAGACGGTAAATAAAACAAACAATACAAACTGTAACAGACGGTAAATAAAACAAACAATACAAGCTCTAACAGACGGTAAATAAAACAAACAATACAAACTGTAACAGACGGTAAATAAAACAATAAAAACTGTAACAGACGGTAAATAAAACAAACAATACAAACTGTAACAGACGGTAAATAAAACAAACAATACAAACTGTAACAGACGGTAAATAAAACAATAAAAACTGTAACAGACGGTAAATAAAACAAACAATACAAACTGTAACAGACGGTAAATAAAACAAACAATACAAACTGTAACAGACGGTAAATAAAACAAACAATACAAGCTGTAACAGACGGTAAATAAAGCAAACAATACAAACTGTAACAGACGGTAAATAAAACAATACAAACTGTAACAGACGGTAAATAAAACAAACAATACAAACTGTAACAGACGGTAAATAAAACAAACAATACAAACTGTAACAGACGGTAAATAAAGCAAACAATACAAACTGTAACAGACGGTAAATAAAGCAATACAAACTGTAACAGCCGGTAAATAAAACAATACAAACTGTAACAGACGGTAAATAAAACAATACAAACTGTAACAGACGGTAAATAAAGCAAACAATACAAACTGTAACAGACGGTAAATAAAACAAACAATACAAACTGTAACAGACGGTAAATAAAACAAACAATACAAGCTGTAACAGACGGTAAATAAAGCAAACAATACAAACTGTAACAGACGGTAAATAAAGCAAACAATACAAACTGTAACAGACGGTAAATAAAGCAAACAATACAAACTGTAACAGACGGTAAATAAAACAATACAAACTGTAACAGACGGTAAATAAAACAAACAATACAAACTGTAACAGACGGTAAATAAAACAAACAATACAAACTGTAACAGACGGTAAATAAAACAAACAAAACAAACTGTAACAGACGGTAAATAAAGCAAACAATACAAACTGTAACAGACGGTAAATAAAACAAACAATACAAACTGTAACAGACGGTAAATAAAGCAAACAATACAAGCTGTAACAGACGGTAAATATAACAATACAAACTGTAACAGACAGTAAATAAAACAAACAATACAAGCTGTAACAGACGGTAAATAAAACAAACAATACAAACTGTAACAGACGGTAAATATAACAATACAAACTGTAACAGACAGTAAATAAAACAAACAATACAAGCTGTAACAGACGGTAAATAAAACAATACAAGCTGTAACAGACGGTAAATAAAGCAAACAATACAAACTGTAACAGACGGTAAATAAAACAAACAATACAAACTGTAACAGACGGTAAATAAAGCAATACAAACTGTAACAGACGGTAAATAAAGCAAACAATACAAACTGTAACAGACGGTAAATAAAACAAACAATACAAACTGTAACAGACGGTAAATAAAGCAAACAATACAAACTGTAACAGACGGTAAATAAAACAATACAAACTGTAACAGACGGTAAATAAAGCAAACAATACAAACTGTAACAGACAGTAAATAAAACAATACAAACTGTAACAGACGGTAAATAAAACAATACAAACTGTAACAGACGGTAAATAAAACAAACAATACAAACTGAAACAGACGGTAAATAAAACAATACAAACTGTAACAGACGGTAAATAAAACAATACAAACTGTAACAGACGGTAAATAAAACAATACAAACTGTAACAGACGGTAAATAAAACAATACAAACTGTAACAGACGGTAAACAAAACAAACAATACAAGCTGTAACAGACAGTAAATAAAGCAAACAATACAAACTGTAACAGACGGTAAATAAAACAATACAAACTGTAACAGACGGTAAATAAAGCAAACAATACAAGCTGTAACAGACAGTAAATAATACAATACAAATTGTAACAGACGGTAAATAAAACAATACAAACTGTAACAGACGGTAAATAAAACAAACAATACAAACTGTAACAGACGGTAAATAAAACAATACAAACTGTAACAGACGGTAAATAAAACAATACAAACTGTAACAGACGGTAAATAAAACAATACAAACTGTAACAGACGGTACATAAAACAATACAAACTGTAACAGACGGTAAATTAAACAATACAAACTGTAACAGACGGTTAACAAAACAAACAATACAAGCTGTAACAGACGGTAAATAAAACAATACAAACTGTAACAGACGGTAAACAAAACAAACAATACAAACTGTAACAGACGGTAAATAAAACAAACAATACAAGCTGTAACAGACGGTAAATAAAACAAACAATGCAAACTGTAACAGACGGTAAATAAAACAAACAATACAAACTGTAACAGACGGTAAATAAAACAAACAATACAAACTGTAACAGACGCTAAATAAAACAAACAATACAAACTGTAACAGACGGTAAATAAAGCAATAGAAACTGTAACAGACGGTAAATAAAACAAACAATACAAACTGTAACAGACGGTAAATAAAACAAACAATACAAACTGTAACAGACGGTAAATAAAACAAACAATACAAACTGTAACAGACGGTAAATAAAGCAATACAAACTGTAACAGACGGTAAATAAAACAAACAATACAAACTGTAACAGACGGTAAATAAAACAAACAATACAAACTGTAACAGACGGTAAATAAAACAAACAATACAAACTGTAACAGACGGTAAATAAAGCAATACAAACTGTAACAGACGGTAAATAAAACAAACAATACAAACTGTAACAGACGGTAAATAAAACAATACAAACTGTACAGTAACAGACGGTAAATAAAACAAACAATACAAACTGTAACAGACGGTAAATAAAACAAACAATACAAACTGTAACAGACGGTAAATAAAGCAAACAATACAAACTGTAACAGACGGTAAATAAAACAAACAATACAAACTGTAACAGACGGTAAATAAAGCAATACAAACTGTAACAGACGGTAAATAAAACAAACAATACAAACTGTAACAGACGGTAAATAAAACAAACAATACAAACTGTAACAGACGGTAAATAAAGCAAACAATACAAACTGTAACAGACGGTAAATAAAACAAACAATACAAACTGTAACAGACGGTAAATAAAGCAATACAAACTGTAACAGACGGTAAATAAAACAAACAATACAAACTGTAACAGACGGTAAATAAAACAAACAATACAAACTGTAACAGACGGTAAATAAAGCAAACAATACAAACTGTAACAGACGGTAAATAAAACAAACAATACAAACTGTAACAGACGGTAAATAAAGCAATACAAACTGTAACAGACGGTAAATAAAACAATACAAGCTGTAACAGACGGTAAATAAAGCAAACAATACAAACTGTAACAGACGGTAAATAAAGCAAACAATACAAACTGTAACAGACGGTAAATAAAACAAACAATAGAAACTGTAACAGACGGTAAATAAAACAAACAATACAAACTGTAACAGACGGTAAATAAAACAAACAATACAAACTGTAACAGACGGTAAATAAAACAATACAAACTGTAACAGACGGTAAATAAAACAATACAAACTGTAACAGACGGTAAATAAAACAATACAAGCTGTAACAGACGGTAAATAAAACAAACAATACAAGCTGTAACAGACGGTAAATAAAACAAACAATACAAACTGTAACAGACGGTAAATAAAACAATACAAACTGTAACAGACGGTAAATAAAACAAACAATACAAACTGTAACAGACGGTAAATAAACCAAACAATACAAACTGTAACAGACGGTAAATAAAACAATACAAACTGTAACAGACGGTAAATAAAACAAACAATACAAACTGTAACAGACGGTAAATAAAACAAACAATACAAACTGTAACAGACGGTAAATAAAACAAACAATACAAACTGTAACAGACGGTAAATAAAACAATACAAACTGTACAGTAACAGACGGTAAATAAAACAAACAATACAAACTGTAACAGATGGTAAATAAAACAAACAATACAAACTGTAACTGACGGTAAATAAAACAAACAATACAAACTGTAACAGACGGTAAATAAAACAATACAAACTGTAACAGACGGTAAATAAAACAATACAAACTGTAACAGACGGTAAATAAAACAAACAATACAAACTGTAACTGACGGTAAATAAAACAAACAATACAAACTGTAACAGACGGTAAATAAAACAATACAAACTGTAACAGACGGTAAATAAAACATACAATACAAACTGTAACAGACGGTAAATAAAACAAACAATACAAACTGTAACAGACGGTAAATAAAACAAACAATACAAACTGCAACAGACGGTAAATAAAACAAACAATACAAACTGTAACAGACGGTAAATAAAACAATACAAACTGTAACAGACGGTAAATAAAACAAACAATACAAACTGTAACAGACGGTAAATAAAACAAACAATACAAGCTCTAACAGACGGTAAATAAAACAAACAATACAAACTGTAACAGACGGTAAATAAAACAATAAAAACTGTAACAGACGGTAAATAAAACAAACAATACAAACTGTAACAGACGGTAAATAAAACAAACAATACAAACTGTAACAGACGGTAAATAAAACAATAAAAACTGTAACAGACGGTAAATAAAACAAACAATACAAACTGTAACAGACGGTAAATAAAACAAACAATACAAACTGTAACAGACGGTAAATAAAACAATACAAACTGTAACAGACGGTAAATAAAACAATACAAACTGTAACAGACGGTAAATAAAACAATACAAGCTGTAACAGACGGTAAATAAAACAAACAATACAAGCTGTAACAGACGGTAAATAAAACAAACAATACAAACTGTAACAGACGGTAAATAAAACAATACAAACTGTAACAGACGGTAAATAAAACAAACAATACAAACTGTAACAGACGGTAAATAAACCAAACAATACAAACTGTAACAGACGGTAAATAAAACAATACAAACTGTAACAGACGGTAAATAAAACAAACAATACAAACTGTAACAGACGGTAAATAAAACAAACAATACAAACTGTAACAGACGGTAAATAAAACAAACAATACAAACTGTAACAGACGGTAAATAAAACAATACAAACTGTACAGTAACAGACGGTAAATAAAACAAACAATACAAACTGTAACAGATGGTAAATAAAACAAACAATACAAACTGTAACTGACGGTAAATAAAACAAACAATACAAACTGTAACAGACGGTAAATAAAACAATACAAACTGTAACAGACGGTAAATAAAACAATACAAACTGTAACAGACGGTAAATAAAACAAACAATACAAACTGTAACTGACGGTAAATAAAACAAACAATACAAACTGTAACAGACGGTAAATAAAACAATACAAACTGTAACAGACGGTAAATAAAACATACAATACAAACTGTAACAGACGGTAAATAAAACAAACAATACAAACTGTAACAGACGGTAAATAAAACAAACAATACAAACTGCAACAGACGGTAAATAAAACAAACAATACAAACTGTAACAGACGGTAAATAAAACAATACAAACTGTAACAGACGGTAAATAAAACAAACAATACAAACTGTAACAGACGGTAAATAAAACAAACAATACAAGCTCTAACAGACGGTAAATAAAACAAACAATACAAACTGTAACAGACGGTAAATAAAACAATAAAAACTGTAACAGACGGTAAATAAAACAAACAATACAAACTGTAACAGACGGTAAATAAAACAAACAATACAAACTGTAACAGACGGTAAATAAAACAATAAAAACTGTAACAGACGGTAAATAAAACAAACAATACAAACTGTAACAGACGGTAAATAAAACAAACAATACAAACTGTAACAGACGGTAAATAAAACAAACAATACAAGCTGTAACAGACGGTAAATAAAGCAAACAATACAAACTGTAACAGACGGTAAATAAAACAATACAAACTGTAACAGACGGTAAATAAAACAAACAATACAAACTGTAACAGACGGTAAATAAAACAAACAATACAAACTGTAACAGACGGTAAATAAAGCAAACAATACAAACTGTAACAGACGGTAAATAAAGCAATACAAACTGTAACAGCCGGTAAATAAAACAATACAAACTGTAACAGACGGTAAATAAAACAATACAAACTGTAACAGACGGTAAATAAAGCAAACAATACAAACTGTAACAGACGGTAAATAAAACAAACAATACAAACTGTAACAGACGGTAAATAAAACAAACAATACAAGCTGTAACAGACGGTAAATAAAGCAAACAATACAAACTGTAACAGACGGTAAATAAAGCAAACAATACAAACTGTAACAGACGGTAAATAAAGCAAACAATACAAACTGTAACAGACGGTAAATAAAACAATACAAACTGTAACAGACGGTAAATAAAACAAACAATACAAACTGTAACAGACGGTAAATAAAACAAACAATACAAACTGTAACAGACGGTAAATAAAACAAACAAAACAAACTGTAACAGACGGTAAATAAAGCAAACAATACAAACTGTAACAGACGGTAAATAAAACAAACAATACAAACTGTAACAGACGGTAAATAAAGCAAACAATACAAGCTGTAACAGACGGTAAATATAACAATACAAACTGTAACAGACAGTAAATAAAACAAACAATACAAGCTGTAACAGACGGTAAATAAAACAAACAATACAAACTGTAACAGACGGTAAATATAACAATACAAACTGTAACAGACAGTAAATAAAACAAACAATACAAGCTGTAACAGACGGTAAATAAAACAATACAAGCTGTAACAGACGGTAAATAAAGCAAACAATACAAACTGTAACAGACGGTAAATAAAACAAACAATACAAACTGTAACAGACGGTAAATAAAGCAATACAAACTGTAACAGACGGTAAATAAAGCAAACAATACAAACTGTAACAGACGGTAAATAAAACAAACAATACAAACTGTAACAGACGGTAAATAAAGCAAACAATACAAACTGTAACAGACGGTAAATAAAACAATACAAACTGTAACAGACGGTAAATAAAGCAAACAATACAAACTGTAACAGACAGTAAATAAAACAATACAAACTGTAACAGACGGTAAATAAAACAATACAAACTGTAACAGACGGTAAATAAAACAAACAATACAAACTGAAACAGACGGTAAATAAAACAATACAAACTGTAACAGACGGTAAATAAAACAATACAAACTGTAACAGACGGTAAATAAAACAATACAAACTGTAACAGACGGTAAATAAAACAATACAAACTGTAACAGACGGTAAACAAAACAAACAATACAAGCTGTAACAGACAGTAAATAAAGCAAACAATACAAACTGTAACAGACGGTAAATAAAACAATACAAACTGTAACAGACGGTAAATAAAGCAAACAATACAAGCTGTAACAGACAGTAAATAAAACAATACAAATTGTAACAGACGGTAAATAAAACAATACAAACTGTAACAGACGGTAAATAAAACAAACAATACAAACTGTAACAGACGGTAAATAAAACAATACAAACTGTAACAGACGGTAAATAAAACAATACAAACTGTAACAGACGGTAAATAAAACAATACAAACTGTAACAGACGGTACATAAAACAATACAAACTGTAACAGACGGTAAATAAAACAATACAAACTGTAACAGACGGTTAACAAAACAAACAATACAAGCTGTAACAGACGGTAAATAAAACAATACAAACTGTAACAGACGGTAAACAAAACAAACAATACAAACTGTAACAGACGGTAAATAAAACAATACAAACTGTAACAGAGGTTAATAAAACAATACAAACTGTAACAGACGGTAAATAAAACAAACAATACAAGCTGCAACAGACGGTAAATAAAACAATACAAACTGTAACAGACGGTAAATAAAACAAACAATACAAACTGTAACAGACGGTAAATAAAACAAACAATACAAACTGTAACAGACGGTAAATAAAGCAATACAAACTGTAACAGACGGTAAATAAAACAAACAATACAAACTGTAACAGACGGTAAATAAAACAAACAATACAAGCTGTAACAGACGGTAAATAAAACAAACAATGCAAACTGTAACAGACGGTAAATAAAACAAACAATACAAACTGTAACAGACGGTAAATAAAACAAACAATACAAACTGTAACAGACGCTAAATAAAACAAACAATACAAACTGTAACAGACGGTAAATAAAGCAATAGAAACTGTAACAGACGGTAAATAAAACAAACAATACAAACTGTAACAGACGGTAAATAAAACAAACAATACAAACTGTAACAGACGGTAAATAAAACAAACAATACAAACTGTAACAGACGGTAAATAAAGCAATACAAACTGTAACAGACGGTAAATAAAACAAACAATACAAACTGTAACAGACGGTAAATAAAACAAACAATACAAACTGTAACAGACGGTAAATAAAACAAACAATACAAACTGTAACAGACGGTAAATAAAGCAATACAAACTGTAACAGACGGTAAATAAAACAAACAATACAAACTGTAACAGACGGTAAATAAAACAAACAATACAAACTGTAACAGACGGTAAATAAAACAAACAATACAAACTGTAACAGACGGTAAATAAAGCAATACAAACTGTAACAGACGGTAAATAAAACAAATAATACAAACTGTAACAGACGGTAAATAAAACAAACAATACAAACTGTAACAGACGGTAAATAAAGCAATACAAACTGTAACAGACGGTAAATAAAACAAACAATACAAACTGTAACAGACGGTAAATAAAACAAACAATACAAACTGTAACAGACGGTAAATAAAGCAAACAATACAAACTGTAACAGACGGTAAATAAAACAAACAATACAAACTGTAACAGACGGTAAATAAAGCAATACAAACTGTAACAGACGGTAAATAAAACAAACAATACAAACTGTAACAGACGGTAAATAAAACAAACAATACAAACTGTAACAGACGGTAAATAAAGCAAACAATACAAACTGTAACAGACGGTAAATAAAACAAACAATACAAACTGTAACAGACGGTAAATAAAGCAATACAAACTGTAACAGACGGTAAATAAAACAATACAAGCTGTAACAGACGGTAAATAAAGCAAACAATACAAACTGTAACAGACGGTAAATAAAGCAAACAATACAAACTGTAACAGACGGTAAATAAAACAAACAATAGAAACTGTAACAGACGGTAAATAAAACAATACAAACTGTAACAGACGGTAAATAAAACAATACAAACTGTAACAGACGGTAAATAAAACAATACAAACTGTAACAGACGGTACATAAAACAATACAAACTGTAACAGACGGTAAATAAAACAATACAAACTGTAACAGACGGTTAACAAAACAAACAATACAAGCTGTAACAGACGGTAAATAAAACAATACAAACTGTAACAGACGGTAAACAAAACAAACAATACAAACTGTAACAGACGGTAAATAAAACAATACAAACTGTAACAGAGGTTAATAAAACAATACAAACTGTAACAGACGGTAAATAAAACAAACAATACAAGCTGTAACAGACGGTAAATAAAACAATACAAACTGTAACAGACGGTAAATAAAACAAACAATACAAACTGTAACAGACGGTAAATAAAACAAACAATACAAACTGTAACAGACGGTAAATAAAGCAATACAAACTGTAACAGACGGTAAATAAAACAAACAATACAAACTGTAACAGACGGTAAATAAAACAAACAATACAAGCTGTAACAGACGGTAAATAAAACAAACAATGCAAACTGTAACAGACGGTAAATAAAACAAACAATACAAACTGTAACAGACGGTAAATAAAACAAACAATACAAACTGTAACAGACGCTAAATAAAACAAACAATACAAACTGTAACAGACGGTAAATAAAGCAATAGAAACTGTAACAGACGGTAAATAAAACAAACAATACAAACTGTAACAGACGGTAAATAAAACAAACAATACAAACTGTAACAGACGGTAAATAAAACAAACAATACAAACTGTAACAGACGGTAAATAAAGCAATACAAACTGTAACAGACGGTAAATAAAACAAACAATACAAACTGTAACAGACGGTAAATAAAACAAACAATACAAACTGTAACAGACGGTAAATAAAACAAACAATACAAACTGTAACAGACGGTAAATAAAGCAATACAAACTGTAACAGACGGTAAATAAAACAAACAATACAAACTGTAACAGACGGTAAATAAAACAAACAATACAAACTGTAACAGACGGTAAATAAAACAAACAATACAAACTGTAACAGACGGTAAATAAAGCAATACAAACTGTAACAGACGGTAAATAAAACAAACAATACAAACTGTAACAGACGGTAAATAAAACAATACAAACTGTACAGTAACAGACGGTAAATAAAACAAACAATACAAACTGTAACAGACGGTAAATAAAACAAACAATACAAACTGTAACAGACGGTAAATAAAGCAAACAATACAAACTGTAACAGACGGTAAATAAAACAAACAATACAAACTGTAACAGACGGTAAATAAAGCAATACAAACTGTAACAGACGGTAAATAAAACAAACAATACAAACTGTAACAGACGGTAAATAAAACAAACAATACAAACTGTAACAGACGGTAAATAAAGCAAACAATACAAACTGTAACAGACGGTAAATAAAACAAACAATACAAACTGTAACAGACGGTAAATAAAGCAATACAAACTGTAACAGACGGTAAATAAAACAAACAATACAAACTGTAACAGACGGTAAATAAAACAAACAATACAAACTGTAACAGACGGTAAATAAAGCAAACAATACAAACTGTAACAGACGGTAAATAAAACAAACAATACAAACTGTAACAGACGGTAAATAAAGCAATACAAACTGTAACAGACGGTAAATAAAACAATACAAGCTGTAACAGACGGTAAATAAAGCAAACAATACAAACTGTAACAGACGGTAAATAAAGCAAACAATACAAAC
The DNA here is from genome assembly GCF_947568905.1 of Ostrea edulis. Lineage (NCBI taxonomy): Eukaryota > Metazoa > Mollusca > Bivalvia > Ostreida > Ostreidae > Ostrea > Ostrea edulis. Next base: position 22,931 of record NW_026606042.1, on the reverse strand, counting down.
TGTAACAGACGGTAAATAAAACAAACAATACAAACTGTAACAGACGGTAAATAAAACAAACAATACAAACTGTAACAGACGGTAAATAAAACAAACAATACAAACTGTAACAGACGGTAAATAAAACAATACAAACTGTAACAGACGGTAAATAAAACAATACAAGCTGTAACAGACGGTAAATAAAACAAACAATACAAACTGTAACAGACGGTAAATAAAACAAACAATACAAACTGTAACAGACGGTAAATAAAACAATACAAACTGTAACAGACGGTAAATAAAACAAACAATACAAACTGTAACAGACGGTAAATAAACCAAACAATACAAACTGTAACAGACGGTAAATAAAACAATACAAACTGTAACAGACGGTAAATAAAACAAACAATACAAACTGTAAAAGACGGTAAATAAAACAAACAATACAAACTGTAACAGACGGTAAATAAAACAAACAATACAAACTGTAACAGACGGTAAATAAAACAATACAAACTGTACAGTAACAGACGGTAAATAAAGCAATACAAACTGTAACAGACGGTAAATAAAACAAACAATACAAACTGTAACAGACGGTAAATAAAACAAACAATACAAACTGTAACAGACGGTAAATAAAACAAACAATACAAACTGTAACAGACGGTAAATAAAGCAATACAAACTGTAACAGACGGTAAATAAAACAAACAATACAAACTGTAACAGACGGTAAATAAAACAATACAAACTGTACAGTAACAGACGGTAAATAAAACAAACAATACAAACTGTAACAGACGGTAAATAAAACAAACAATACAAACTGTAACAGACGGTAAATAAAGCAAACAATACAAACTGTAACAGACGGTAAATAAAACAAACAATACAAACTGTAACAGACGGTAAATAAAGCAATACAAACTGTAACAGACGGTAAATAAAACAAACAATACAAACTGTAACAGACGGTAAATAAAACAAACAATACAAACTGTAACAGACGGTAAATAAAGCAAACAATACAAACTGTAACAGACGGTAAATAAAACAAACAATACAAACTGTAACAGACGGTAAATAAAGCAATACAAACTGTAACAGACGGTAAATAAAACAAACAATACAAACTGTAACAGACGGTAAATAAAACAAACAATACAAACTGTAACAGACGGTAAATAAAGCAAACAATACAAACTGTAACAGACGGTAAATAAAAGAAACAATACAAACTGTAACAGACGGTAAATAAAGCAATACAAACTGTAACAGACGGTAAATAAAACAATACAAGCTGTAACAGACGGTAAATAAAGCAAACAATACAAACTGTAACAGACGGTAAATAAAGCAAACAATACAAACTGTAACAGACGGTAAATAAAACAAACAATAGAAACTGTAACAGACGGTAAATAAAACAAACAATACAAACTGTAACAGACGGTAAATAAAACAAACAATACAAACTGTAACAGACGGTAAATAAAACAATACAAACTGTAACAGACGGTAAATAAAACAATACAAACTGTAACAGACGGTAAATAAAACAATACAAGCTGTAACAGACGGTAAATAAAACAAACAATACAAGCTGTAACAGACGGTAAATAAAACAAACAATACAAACTGTAACAGACGGTAAATAAAACAATACAAACTGTAACAGACGGTAAATAAAACAAACAATACAAACTGTAACAGACGGTAAATAAACCAAACAATACAAACTGTAACAGACGGTAAATAAAACAATACAAACTGTAACAGACGGTAAATAAAACAAACAATACAAACTGTAACAGACGGTAAATAAAACAAACAATACAAACTGTAACAGAGGGTAAATAAAACAAACAATACAAACTGTAACAGACGGTAAATAAAACAAACAATACAAACTGTAACACACGGTAAATAAAGCAATACAAACTGTAACAGACGGTAAATAAAACAAACAATACAAACTGTAACAGACGGTAAATAAAGCAAACAATACAAACTGTAACAGACGGTAAATAAAACAAACAATACAAACTGTAACAGACGGTAAATAAAGCAATACAAACTGTAACAGACGGTAAATAAAACAATACAAGCTGTAACAGACGGTAAATAAAGCAAACAATACAAACTGTAACAGACGGTAAATAAAGCAAACAATACAAACTGTAACAGACGGTAAATAAAACAAACAATAGAAACTGTAACAGACGGTAAATAAAACAAACAATACAAACTGTAACAGACGGTAAATAAAACAAACAATACAAACTGTAACAGACGGTAAATAAAACAATACAAACTGTAACAGACGGTAAATAAAACAATACAAACTGTAACAGACGGTAAATAAAACAAACAATACAAACTGTAACAGACGGTAAATAAAACAAACAATACAAACTGTAACAGACGGTAAATAAAACAAACAATACAAGCTGTAACAGACGGTAAATAAAGCAAACAATACAAACTGTAACAGACGGTAAATAAAACAAACAATACAAACTGTAACAGACGGTAAATAAAGCAAACAATACAAACTGTAACAGACGGTAAATAAAGCAAACAATACAAACTGTAACAGACGGTAAATAAAACAAACAATACAAACTGTAACAGACGGTAAATAAAACAAATAATACAAGCTGTAACAGACGGTAAATAAAGCAAACAATACAAACTGTAACAGACGGTAAATAAAGCAAACAATACAAACTGTAACAGACGGTAAATAAAACAAACAATACAAACTGTAACAGACGGTAAATAAAACAAACAATACAAGCTGTAACAGACGGTAAATAAAGCAAACAATACAAACTGTAACAGACGGTAAATAAAGCAAACAATACAAACTGTAACAGACGGTAAATAAAGCAAACAATACAAACTGTAACAGACGGTAAATAAAACAATACAAACTGTAACAGACGGTAAATAAAACAAACAATACAAACTGTAACAGACGGTAAATAAAACAAACAATACAAACTGTAACAGACGGTAAATAAAACAAACAAAACAAACTGTAACAGACGGTAAATAAAGCAAACAATACAAACTGTAACAGACGGTAAATAAAACAAACAATACAAACTGTAACAGACGGTAAATAAAGCAAACAATACAAGCTGTAACAGACGGTAAATATAACAATACAAACTGTAACAGACAGTAAATAAAACAAACAATACAAGCTGTAACAGACGGTAAATAAAACAAACAATACAAACTGTAACAGACGGTAAATATAACAATACAAACTGTAACAGACAGTAAATAAAACAAACAATACAAGCTGTAACAGACGGTAAATAAAACAATACAAGCTGTAACAGACGGTAAATAAAGCAAACAATACAAACTGTAACAGACGGTAAATAAAACAAACAATACAAACTGTAACAGACGGTAAATAAAGCAATACAAACTGTAACAGACGGTAAATAAAGCAAACAATACAAACTGTAACAGACGGTAAATAAAACAAACAATACAAACTGTAACAGACGGTAAATAAAGCAAACAATACAAACTGTAACAGACGGTAAATAAAACAATACAAACTGTAACAGACGGTAAATAAAGCAAACAATACAAACTGTAACAGACAGTAAATAAAACAATACAAACTGTAACAGACGGTAAATAAAACAATACAAACTGTAACAGACGGTAAATAAAACAAACAATACAAACTGAAACAGACGGTAAATAAAACAATACAAACTGTAACAGACGGTAAATAAAACAATACAAACTGTAACAGACGGTAAATAAAACAATACAAACTGTAACAGACGGTAAATAAAACAATACAAACTGTAACAGACGGTAAACAAAACAAACAATACAAGCTGTAACAGACAGTAAATAAAGCAAACAATACAAACTGTAACAGACGGTAAATAAAACAATACAAACTGTAACAGACGGTAAATAAAGCAAACAATACAAGCTGTAACAGACAGTAAATAATACAATACAAATTGTAACAGACGGTAAATAAAACAATACAAACTGTAACAGACGGTAAATAAAACAAACAATACAAACTGTAACAGACGGTAAATAAAACAATACAAACTGTAACAGACGGTAAATAAAACAATACAAACTGTAACAGACGGTAAATAAAACAATACAAACTGTAACAGACGGTACATAAAACAATACAAACTGTAACAGACGGTAAATTAAACAATACAAACTGTAACAGACGGTTAACAAAACAAACAATACAAGCTGTAACAGACGGTAAATAAAACAATACAAACTGTAACAGACGGTAAACAAAACAAACAATACAAACTGTAACAGACGGTAAATAAAACAATACAAACTGTAACAGAGGTTAATAAAACAATACAAACTGTAACAGACGGTAAATAAAACAAACAATACAAGCTGTAACAGACGGTAAATAAAACAATACAAACTGTAACAGACGGTAAATAAAACAAACAATACAAACTGTAACAGACGGTAAATAAAACAAACAATACAAACTGTAACAGACGGTAAATAAAGCAATACAAACTGTAACAGACGGTAAATAAAACAAACAATACAAACTGTAACAGACGGTAAATAAAACAATACAAACTGTAACAGACGGTAAATAAAACAATACAAACTGTAACAGACGGTAAATAAAACAATACAAGCTGTAACAGACGGTAAATAAAACAAACAATACAAGCTGTAACAGACGGTAAATAAAACAAACAATACAAACTGTAACAGACGGTAAATAAAACAATACAAACTGTAACAGACGGTAAATAAAACAAACAATACAAACTGTAACAGACGGTAAATAAAACAAACAATACAAACTGTAACAGAGGGTAAATAAAACAAACAATACAAACTGTAACAGACGGTAAATAAAACAAACAATACAAACTGTAACACACGGTAAATAAAGCAATACAAACTGTAACAGACGGTAAATAAAACAAACAATACAAACTGTAACAGACGGTAAATAAAGCAAACAATACAAACTGTAACAGACGGTAAATAAAACAAACAATACAAACTGTAACAGACGGTAAATAAAGCAATACAAACTGTAACAGACGGTAAATAAAACAATACAAGCTGTAACAGACGGTAAATAAAGCAAACAATACAAACTGTAACAGACGGTAAATAAAGCAAACAATACAAACTGTAACAGACGGTAAATAAAACAAACAATAGAAACTGTAACAGACGGTAAATAAAACAAACAATACAAACTGTAACAGACGGTAAATAAAACAAACAATACAAACTGTAACAGACGGTAAATAAAACAATACAAACTGTAACAGACGGTAAATAAAACAATACAAACTGTAACAGACGGTAAATAAAGCAAACAATACAAACTGTAACAGACGGTAAATAAAACAAACAATACAAACTGTAACAGACGGTAAATAAAACAAACAATACAAGCTGTAACAGACGGTAAATAAAGCAAACAATACAAACTGTAACAGACGGTAAATAAAACAAACAATACAAACTGTAACAGACGGTAAATAAAGCAAACAATACAAACTGTAACAGACGGTAAATAAAGCAAACAATACAAACTGTACCAGACGGTAAATAAAACAAACAATACAAACTGTAACAGACGGTAAATAAAACAAATAATACAAGCTGTAACAGACGGTAAATAAAGCAAACAATACAAACTGTAACAGACGGTAAATAAAGCAATACAAACTGTAACAGCCGGTAAATAAAACAATACAAACTGTAACAGACGGTAAATAAAACAATACAAACTGTAACAGACGGTAAATAAAGCAAACAATACAAACTGTAACAGACGGTAAATAAAACAAACAATACAAACTGTAACAGACGGTAAATAAAACAAACAATACAAGCTGTAACAGACGGTAAATAAAGCAAACAATACAAACTGTAACAGACGGTAAATAAAGCAAACAATACAAACTGTAACAGACGGTAAATAAAGCAAACAATACAAACTGTAACAGACGGTAAATAAAACAATACAAACTGTAACAGACGGTAAATAAAACAAACAATACAAACTGTAACAGACGGTAAATAAAACAAACAATACAAACTGTAACAGACGGTAAATAAAACAAACAAAACAAACTGTAACAGACGGTAAATAAAGCAAACAATACAAACTGTAACAGACGGTAAATAAAACAAACAATACAAACTGTAACAGACGGTAAATAAAGCAAACAATACAAGCTGTAACAGACGGTAAATATAACAATACAAACTGTAACAGACAGTAAATAAAACAAACAATACAAGCTGTAACAGACGGTAAATAAAACAAACAATACAAACTGTAACAGACGGTAAATATAACAATACAAACTGTAACAGACAGTAAATAAAACAAACAATACAAGCTGTAACAGACGGTAAATAAAACAATACAAGCTGTAACAGACGGTAAATAAAGCAAACAATACAAACTGTAACAGACGGTAAATAAAACAAACAATACAAACTGTAACAGACGGTAAATAAAGCAATACAAACTGTAACAGACGGTAAATAAAGCAAACAATACAAACTGTAACAGACGGTAAATAAAACAAACAATACAAACTGTAACAGACGGTAAATAAAGCAAACAATACAAACTGTAACAGACGGTAAATAAAACAATACAAACTGTAACAGACGGTAAATAAAGCAAACAATACAAACTGTAACAGACAGTAAATAAAACAATACAAACTGTAACAGACGGTAAATAAAACAATACAAACTGTAACAGACGGTAAATAAAACAAACAATACAAACTGAAACAGACGGTAAATAAAACAATACAAACTGTAACAGACGGTAAATAAAACAATACAAACTGTAACAGACGGTAAATAAAACAATACAAACTGTAACAGACGGTAAATAAAACAATACAAACTGTAACAGACGGTAAACAAAACAAACAATACAAGCTGTAACAGACAGTAAATAAAGCAAACAATACAAACTGTAACAGACGGTAAATAAAACAATACAAACTGTAACAGACGGTAAATAAAGCAAACAATACAAGCTGTAACAGACAGTAAATAATACAATACAAATTGTAACAGACGGTAAATAAAACAATACAAACTGTAACAGACGGTAAATAAAACAAACAATACAAACTGTAACAGACGGTAAATAAAACAATACAAACTGTAACAGACGGTAAATAAAACAATACAAACTGTAACAGACGGTAAATAAAACAATACAAACTGTAACAGACGGTACATAAAACAATACAAACTGTAACAGACGGTAAATTAAACAATACAAACTGTAACAGACGGTTAACAAAACAAACAATACAAGCTGTAACAGACGGTAAATAAAACAATACAAACTGTAACAGACGGTAAACAAAACAAACAATACAAACTGTAACAGACGGTAAATAAAACAATACAAACTGTAACAGAGGTTAATAAAACAATACAAACTGTAACAGACGGTAAATAAAACAAACAATACAAGCTGTAACAGACGGTAAATAAAACAATACAAACTGTAACAGACGGTAAATAAAACAAACAATACAAACTGTAACAGACGGTAAATAAAACAAACAATACAAACTGTAACAGACGGTAAATAAAGCAATACAAACTGTAACAGACGGTAAATAAAACAAACAATACAAACTGTAACAGACGGTAAATAAAACAAACAATACAAGCTGTAACAGACGGTAAATAAAACAAACAATGCAAACTGTAACAGACGGTAAATAAAACAAACAATACAAACTGTAACAGACGGTAAATAAAACAAACAATACAAACTGTAACAGACGCTAAATAAAACAAACAATACAAACTGTAACAGACGGTAAATAAAGCAATAGAAACTGTAACAGACGGTAAATAAAACAAACAATACAAACTGTAACAGACGGTAAATAAAACAAACAATACAAACTGTAACAGACGGTAAATAAAACAAACAATACAAACTGTAACAGACGGTAAATAAAGCAATACAAACTGTAACAGACGGTAAATAAAACAAACAATACAAACTGTAACAGACGGTAAATAAAACAAACAATACAAACTGTAACAGACGGTAAATAAAACAAACAATACAAACTGTAACAGACGGTAAATAAAGCAATACAAACTGTAACAGACGGTAAATAAAACAAACAATACAAACTGTAACAGACGGTAAATAAAACAATACAAACTGTACAGTAACAGACGGTAAATAAAACAAACAATACAAACTGTAACAGACGGTAAATAAAACAAACAATACAAACTGTAACAGACGGTAAATAAAGCAAACAATACAAACTGTAACAGACGGTAAATAAAACAAACAATACAAACTGTAACAGACGGTAAATAAAGCAATACAAACTGTAACAGACGGTAAATAAAACAAACAATACAAACTGTAACAGACGGTAAATAAAACAAACAATACAAACTGTAACAGACGGTAAATAAAGCAAACAATACAAACTGTAACAGACGGTAAATAAAACAAACAATACAAACTGTAACAGACGGTAAATAAAGCAATACAAACTGTAACAGACGGTAAATAAAACAAACAATACAAACTGTAACAGACGGTAAATAAAACAAACAATACAAACTGTAACAGACGGTAAATAAAGCAAACAATACAAACTGTAACAGACGGTAAATAAAACAAACAATACAAACTGTAACAGACGGTAAATAAAGGAATACAAACTGTAACAGACGGTAAATAAAACAATACAAGCTGTAACAGACGGTAAATAAAGCAAACAATACAAACTGTAACAGACGGTAAATAAAGCAAACAATACAAACTGTAACAGACGGTAAATAAAACAAACAATAGAAACTGTAACAGACGGTAAATAAAACAAACAATACAAACTGTAACAGACGGTAAATAAAACAAACAATACAAACTGTAACAGACGGTAAATAAAACAATACAAACTGTAACAGACGGTAAATAAAACAATACAAACTGTAACAGACGGTAAATAAAACAATACAAGCTGTAACAGACGGTAAATAAAACAAACAATACAAGCTGTAACAGACGGTAAATAAAACAAACAATACAAACTGTAACAGACGGTAAATAAAACAATACAAACTGTAACAGACGGTAAATAAAACAAACAATACAAACTGTAACAGACGGTAAATAAACCAAACAATACAAACTGTAACAGACGGTAAATAAAACAAACAATACAAACTGTAACAGACGGTAAATAAAACAAACAATACAAACTGTAACAGACGGTAAATAAAACAAACAATACAAACTGTAACAGACGGTAAATAAAACAAACAATACAAACTGTAACAGACGGTAAATAAAACAATACAAACTGTACAGTAACAGACGGTAAATAAAACAAACAATACAAACTGTAACAGATGGTAAATAAAACAAACAATACAAACTGTAACTGACGGTAAATAAAACAAACAATACAAATTGTAACAGACGGTAAATAAAACAATACAAACTGTAACAGACGGTAAATAAAACAATACAAACTGTAACAGACGGTAAATAAAACAAACAATACAAACTGTAACTGACGGTAAATAAAACAAACAATACAAACTGTAACAGACGGTAAATAAAACAATACAAACTGTAACAGACGGTAAATAAAACATACAATACAAACTGTAACAGACGGTAAATAAAACAAACAATACAAACTGTAACAGACGGTAAATAAAACAAACAATACAAACTGCAACAGACGGTAAATAAAACAAACAATACAAACTGTAACAGACGGTAAATAAAACAATACAAACTGTAACAGACGGTAAATAAAACAAACAATACAAACTGTAACAGACGGTAAATAAAACAAACAATACAAGCTCTAACAGACGGTAAATAAAACAAACAATACAAACTGTAACAGACGGTAAATAAAACAATAAAAACTGTAACAGACGGTAAATAAAACAAACAATACAAACTGTAACAGACGGTAAATAAAACAAACAATACAAACTGTAACAGACGGTAAATAAAACAATAAAAACTGTAACAGACGGTAAATAAAACAAACAATACAAACTGTAACAGACGGTAAATAAAACAAACAATACAAACTGTAACAGACGGTAAATAAAACAATACAAACTGTAACAGACGGTAAATAAAACAATACAAACTGTAACAGACGGTAAATAAAACAATACAAGCTGTAACAGACGGTAAATAAAACAAACAATACAAGCTGTAACAGACGGTAAATAAAACAAACAATACAAACTGTAACAGACGGTAAATAAAACAATACAAACTGTAACAGACGGTAAATAAAACAAACAATACAAACTGTAACAGACGGTAAATAAACCAAACAATACAAACTGTAACAGACGGTAAATAAAACAATACAAACTGTAACAGACGGTAAATAAAACAAACAATACAAACTGTAACAGACGGTAAATAAAACAAACAATACAAACTGTAACAGACGGTAAATAAAACAATACAAACTGTACAGTAACAGACGGTAAATAAAACAAACAATACAAACTGTAACAGATGGTAAATAAAACAAACAATACAAACTGTAACTGACGGTAAATAAAACAAACAATACAAACTGTAACAGACGGTAAATAAAACAATACAAACTGTAACAGACGGTAAATAAAACAATACAAACTGTAACAGACGGTAAATAAAACAAACAATACAAACTGTAACTGACGGTAAATAAAACAAACAATACAAACTGTAACAGACGGTAAATAAAACAATACAAACTGTAACAGACGGTAAATAAAACATACAATACAAACTGTAACAGACGGTAAATAAAACAAACAATACAAACTGTAACAGACGGTAAATAAAACAAACAATACAAACTGCAACAGACGGTAAATAAAACAAACAATACAAACTGTAACAGACGGTAAATAAAACAATACAAACTGTAACAGACGGTAAATAAAACAAACAATACAAACTGTAACAGACGGTAAATAAAACAAACAATACAAGCTCTAACAGACGGTAAATAAAACAAACAATACAAACTGTAACAGACGGTAAATAAAACAATAAAAACTGTAACAGACGGTAAATAAAACAAACAATACAAACTGTAACAGACGGTAAATAAAACAAACAATACAAACTGTAACAGACGGTAAATAAAACAATAAAAACTGTAACAGACGGTAAATAAAACAAACAATACAAACTGTAACAGACGGTAAATAAAACAAACAATACAAACTGTAACAGACGGTAAATAAAACAAACAATACAAGCTGTAACAGACGGTAAATAAAGCAAACAATACAAACTGTAACAGACGGTAAATAAAACAATACAAACTGTAACAGACGGTAAATAAAACAAACAATACAAACTGTAACAGACGGTAAATAAAACAAACAATACAAACTGTAACAGACGGTAAATAAAGCAAACAATACAAACTGTAACAGACGGTAAATAAAGCAATACAAACTGTAACAGCCGGTAAATAAAACAATACAAACTGTAACAGACGGTAAATAAAACAATACAAACTGTAACAGACGGTAAATAAAGCAAACAATACAAACTGTAACAGACGGTAAATAAAACAAACAATACAAACTGTAACAGACGGTAAATAAAACAAACAATACAAGCTGTAACAGACGGTAAATAAAGCAAACAATACAAACTGTAACAGACGGTAAATAAAGCAAACAATACAAACTGTAACAGACGGTAAATAAAGCAAACAATACAAACTGTAACAGACGGTAAATAAAACAATACAAACTGTAACAGACGGTAAATAAAACAAACAATACAAACTGTAACAGACGGTAAATAAAACAAACAATACAAACTGTAACAGACGGTAAATAAAACAAACAAAACAAACTGTAACAGACGGTAAATAAAGCAAACAATACAAGCTGTAACAGACGGTAAATATAACAATACAAACTGTAACAGACAGTAAATAAAACAAACAATACAAGCTGTAACAGACGGTAAATAAAACAAACAATACAAACTGTAACAGACGGTAAATATAACAATACAAACTGTAACAGACAGTAAATAAAACAAACAATACAAGCTGTAACAGACGGTAAATAAAACAATACAAGCTGTAACAGACGGTAAATAAAGCAAACAATACAAACTGTAACAGACGGTAAATAAAACAAACAATACAAACTGTAACAGACGGTAAATAAAGCAATACAAACTGTAACAGACGGTAAATAAAGCAAACAATACAAACTGTAACAGACGGTAAATAAAACAAACAATACAAACTGTAACAGACGGTAAATAAAGCAAACAATACAAACTGTAACAGACGGTAAATAAAACAATACAAACTGTAACAGACGGTAAATAAAGCAAACAATACAAACTGTAACAGACAGTAAATAAAACAATACAAACTGTAACAGACGGTAAATAAAACAATACAAACTGTAACAGACGGTAAATAAAACAAACAATACAAACTGAAACAGACGGTAAATAAAACAATACAAACTGTAACAGACGGTAAATAAAACAATACAAACTGTAACAGACGGTAAATAAAACAATACAAACTGTAACAGACGGTAAATAAAACAATACAAACTGTAACAGACGGTAAACAAAACAAACAATACAAGCTGTAACAGACAGTAAATAAAGCAAACAATACAAACTGTAACAGACGGTAAATAAAACAATACAAACTGTAACAGACGGTAAATAAAGCAAACAATACAAGCTGTAACAGACAGTAAATAAAACAATACAAATTGTAACAGACGGTAAATAAAACAATACAAACTGTAACAGACGGTAAATAAAACAAACAATACAAACTGTAACAGACGGTAAATAAAACAATACAAACTGTAACAGACGGTAAATAAAACAATACAAACTGTAACAGACGGTAAATAAAACAATACAAACTGTAACAGACGGTACATAAAACAATACAAACTGTAACAGACGGTAAATAAAACAATACAAACTGTAACAGACGGTTAACAAAACAAACAATACAAGCTGTAACAGACGGTAAATAAAACAATACAAACTGTAACAGACGGTAAACAAAACAAACAATACAAACTGTAACAGACGGTAAATAAAACAATACAAACTGTAACAGAGGTTAATAAAACAATACAAACTGTAACAGACGGTAAATAAAACAAACAATACAAGCTGTAACAGACGGTAAATAAAACAATACAAACTGTAACAGACGGTAAATAAAACAAACAATACAAACTGTAACAGACGGTAAATAAAACAAACAATACAAACTGTAACAGACGGTAAATAAAGCAATACAAACTGTAACAGACGGTAAATAAAACAAACAATACAAACTGTAACAGACGGTAAATAAAACAAACAATACAAGCTGTAACAGACGGTAAATAAAACAAACAATGCAAACTGTAACAGACGGTAAATAAAACAAACAATACAAACTGTAACAGACGGTAAATAAAACAAACAATACAAACTGTAACAGACGCTAAATAAAACAAACAATACAAACTGTAACAGACGGTAAATAAAGCAATAGAAACTGTAACAGACGGTAAATAAAACAAACAATACAAACTGTAACAGACGGTAAATAAAACAAACAATACAAACTGTAACAGACGGTAAATAAAACAAACAATACAAACTGTAACAGACGGTAAATAAAGCAATACAAACTGTAACAGACGGTAAATAAAACAAACAATACAAACTGTAACAGACGGTAAATAAAACAAACAATACAAACTGTAACAGACGGTAAATAAAACAAACAATACAAACTGTAACAGACGGTAAATAAAGCAATACAAACTGTAACAGACGGTAAATAAAACAAACAATACAAACTGTAACAGACGGTAAATAAAACAAACAATACAAACTGTAACAGACGGTAAATAAAACAAACAATACAAACTGTAACAGACGGTAAATAAAGCAATACAAACTGTAACAGACGGTAAATAAAACAAACAATACAAACTGTAACAGACGGTAAATAAAACAATACAAACTGTACAGTAACAGACGGTAAATAAAACAAACAATACAAACTGTAACAGACGGTAAATAAAACAAACAATACAAACTGTAACAGACGGTAAATAAAGCAAACAATACAAACTGTAACAGACGGTAAATAAAACAAACAATACAAACTGTAACAGACGGTAAATAAAGCAATACAAACTGTAACAGACGGTAAATAAAACAAACAATACAAACTGTAACAGACGGTAAATAAAACAAACAATACAAACTGTAACAGACGGTAAATAAAGCAAACAATACAAACTGTAACAGACGGTAAATAAAACAAACAATACAAACTGTAACAGACGGTAAATAAAGCAATACAAACTGTAACAGACGGTAAATAAAACAAACAATACAAACTGTAACAGACGGTAAATAAAACAAACAATACAAACTGTAACAGACGGTAAATAAAGCAAACAATACAAACTGTAACAGACGGTAAATAAAACAAACAATACAAACTGTAACAGACGGTAAATAAAGCAATACAAACTGTAACAGACGGTAAATAAAACAATACAAGCTGTAACAGACGGTAAATAAAGCAAACAATACAAACTGTAACAGACGGTAAATAAAGCAAACAATACAAACTGTAACAGACGGTAAATAAAACAAACAATAGAAACTGTAACAGACGGTAAATAAAACAAACAATACAAACTGTAACAGACGGTAAATAAAACAAACAATACAAACTGTAACAGACGGTAAATAAAACAAACAATACAAACTGTAACAGACGGTAAATAAAACAATACAAACTGTAACAGACGGTAAATAAAACAATACAAGCTGTAACAGACAGTAAATAAAACAAACAATACAAGCTGTAACAGACGGTAAATAAAACAAACAATACAAACTGTAACAGACGGTAAATATAACAATACAAACTGTAACAGACAGTAAATAAAACAAACAATACAAGCTGTAACAGACGGTAAATAAAACAATACAAGCTGTAACAGACGGTAAATAAAGCAAACAATACAAACTGTAACAGACGGTAAATAAAACAAACAATACAAACTGTAACAGACGGTAAATAAAGCAATACAAACTGTAACAGACGGTAAATAAAGCAAACAATACAAACTGTAACAGACGGTAAATAAAACAAACAATACAAACTGTAACAGACGGTAAATAAAGCAAACAATACAAACTGTAACAGACGGTAAATAAAACAATACAAACTGTAACAGACGGTAAATAAAGCAAACAATACAAACTGTAACAGACAGTAAATAAAACAATACAAACTGTAACAGACGGTAAATAAAACAATACAAACTGTAACAGACGGTAAATAAAACAAACAATACAAACTGAAACAGACGGTAAATAAAACAATACAAACTGTAACAGACGGTAAATAAAACAATACAAACTGTAACAGACGGTAAATAAAACAATACAAACTGTAACAGACGGTAAATAAAACAATACAAACTGTAACAGACGGTAAACAAAACAAACAATACAAGCTGTAACAGACAGTAAATAAAGCAAACAATACAAACTGTAACAGACGGTAAATAAAACAATACAAACTGTAACAGACGGTAAATAAAGCAAACAATACAAGCTGTAACAGACAGTAAATAAAACAATACAAATTGTAACAGACGGTAAATAAAACAATACAAACTGTAACAGACGGTAAATAAAACAAACAATACAAACTGTAACAGACGGTAAATAAAACAATACAAACTGTAACAGACGGTAAATAAAACAATACAAACTGTAACAGACGGTAAATAAAACAATACAAACTGTAACAGACGGTACATAAAACAATACAAACTGTAACAGACGGTAAATAAAACAATACAAACTGTAACAGACGGTTAACAAAACAAACAATACAAGCTGTAACAGACGGTAAATAAAACAATGCAAACTGTAACAGACGGTAAACAAAACAAACAATACAAACTGTAACAGACGGTAAATAAAACAATACAAACTGTAACAGAGGTTAATAAAACAATACAAACTGTAACAGACGGTAAATAAAACAAACAATACAAGCTGTAACAGACGGTAAATAAAACAATACAAACTGTAACAGACGGTAAATAAAACAAACAATACAAACTGTAACAGACGGTAAATAAAACAAACAATACAAACTGTAACAGACGGTAAATAAAGCAATACAAACTGTAACAGACGGTAAATAAAACAAACAATACAAACTGTAACAGACGGTAAATAAAACAAACAATACAAGCTGTAACAGACGGTAAATAAAACAAACAATGCAAACTGTAACAGACGGTAAATAAAACAAACAATACAAACTGTAACAGACGGTAAATAAAACAAACAATACAAACTGTAACAGACGCTAAATAAAACAAACAATACAAACTGTAACAGACGGTAAATAAAGCAATAGAAACTGTAACAGACGGTAAATAAAACAAACAATACAAACTGTAACAGACGGTAAATAAAACAAACAATACAAACTGTAACAGACGGTAAATAAAACAAACAATACAAACTGTAACAGACGGTAAATAAAGCAATACAAACTGTAACAGACGGTAAATAAAACAAACAATACAAACTGTAACAGACGGTAAATAAAACAAACAATACAAACTGTAACAGACGGTAAATAAAACAAACAATACAAACTGTAACAGACGGTAAATAAAGCAATACAAACTGTAACAGACGGTAAATAAAACAAACAATACAAACTGTAACAGACGGTAAATAAAACAAACAATACAAACTGTAACAGACGGTAAATAAAACAAACAATACAAACTGTAACAGACGGTAAATAAAGCAATACAAACTGTAACAGACGGTAAATAAAACAAACAATACAAACTGTAACAGACGGTAAATAAAACAATACAAACTGTACAGTAACAGACGGTAAATAAAACAAACAATACAAACTGTAACAGACGGTAAATAAAACAAACAATACAAACTGTAACAGACGGTAAATAAAGCAAACAATACAAACTGTAACAGACGGTAAATAAAACAAACAATACAAACTGTAACAGACGGTAAATAAAGCAATACAAACTGTAACAGACGGTAAATAAAACAAACAATACAAACTGTAACAGACGGTAAATAAAACAAACAATACAAACTGTAACAGACGGTAAATAAAGCAAACAATACAAACTGTAACAGACGGTAAATAAAACAAACAATACAAACTGTAACAGACGGTAAATAAAGCAATACAAACTGTAACAGACGGTAAATAAAACAAACAATACAAACTGTAACAGACGGTAAATAAAACAAACAATACAAACTGTAACAGACGGTAAATAAAGCAAACAATACAAACTGTAACAGACGGTAAATAAAACAAACAATACAAACTGTAACAGACGGTAAATAAAGCAATACAAACTGTAACAGACGGTAAATAAAACAATACAAGCTGTAACAGACGGTAAATAAAGCAAACAATACAAACTGTAACAGACGGTAAATAAAGCAAACAATACAAACTGTAACAGACGGTAAATAAAACAAACAATAGAAACTGTAACAGACGGTAAATAAAACAAACAATACAAACTGTAACAGACGGTAAATAAAACAAACAATACAAACTGTAACAGACGGTAAATAAAACAAACAATACAAACTGTAACAGACGGTAAATAAAACAATACAAACTGTAACAGACGGTAAATAAAACAATACAAGCTGTAACAGACGGTAAATAAAACAAACAATACAAGCTGTAACAGACGGTAAATAAAACAAACAATACAAACTGTAACAGACGGTAAATAAAACAATACAAACTGTAACAGACGGTAAATAAAACAAACAATACAAACTGTAACAGACGGTAAATAAACCAAACAATACAAACTGTAACAGACGGTAAATAAAACAATACAAACTGTAACAGACGGTAAATAAAACAAACAATACAAACTGTAAAAGACGGTAAATAAAACAAACAATACAAACTGTAACAGACGGTAAATAAAACAAACAATACAAACTGTAACAGACGGTAAATAAAACAATACAAACTGTACAGTAACAGACGGTAAATAAAGCAATACAAACTGTAACAGACGGTAAATAAAACAAACAATACAAACTGTAACAGACGGTAAATAAAACAAACAATACAAACTGTAACAGACGGTAAATAAAACAAACAATACAAACTGTAACAGACGGTAAATAAAGCAATACAAACTGTAACAGACGGTAAATAAAACAAACAATACAAACTGTAACAGACGGTAAATAAAACAATACAAACTGTACAGTAACAGACGGTAAATAAAACAAACAATACAAACTGTAACAGACGGTAAATAAAACAAACAATACAAACTGTAACAGACGGTAAATAAAGCAAACAATACAAACTGTAACAGACGGTAAATAAAACAAACAATACAAACTGTAACAGACGGTAAATAAAGCAATACAAACTGTAACAGACGGTAAATAAAACAAACAATACAAACTGTAACAGACGGTAAATAAAACAAACAATACAAACTGTAACAGACGGTAAATAAAGCAAACAATACAAACTGTAACAGACGGTAAATAAAACAAACAATACAAACTGTAACAGACGGTAAATAAAGCAATACAAACTGTAACAGACGGTAAATAAAACAAACAATACAAACTGTAACAGACGGTAAATAAAACAAACAATACAAACTGTAACAGACGGTAAATAAAGCAAACAATACAAACTGTAACAGACGGTAAATAAAAGAAACAATACAAACTGTAACAGACGGTAAATAAAGCAATACAAACTGTAACAGACGGTAAATAAAACAATACAAGCTGTAACAGACGGTAAATAAAGCAAACAATACAAACTGTAACAGACGGTAAATAAAGCAAACAATACAAACTGTAACAGACGGTAAATAAAACAAACAATAGAAACTGTAACAGACGGTAAATAAAACAAACAATACAAACTGTAACAGACGGTAAATAAAACAAACAATACAAACTGTAACAGACGGTAAATAAAACAATACAAACTGTAACAGACGGTAAATAAAACAATACAAACTGTAACAGACGGTAAATAAAACAATACAAGCTGTAACAGACGGTAAATAAAACAAACAATACAAGCTGTAACAGACGGTAAATAAAACAAACAATACAAACTGTAACAGACGGTAAATAAAACAATACAAACTGTAACAGACGGTAAATAAAACAAACAATACAAACTGTAACAGACGGTAAATAAACCAAACAATACAAACTGTAACAGACGGTAAATAAAACAATACAAACTGTAACAGACGGTAAATAAAACAAACAATACAAACTGTAACAGACGGTAAATAAAACAAACAATACAAACTGTAACAGAGGGTAAATAAAACAAACAATACAAACTGTAACAGACGGTAAATAAAACAAACAATACAAACTGTAACACACGGTAAATAAAGCAATACAAACTGTAACAGACGGTAAATAAAACAAACAATACAAACTGTAACAGACGGTAAATAAAGCAAACAATACAAACTGTAACAGACGGTAAATAAAAGAAACAATACAAACTGTAACAGACGGTAAATAAAGCAATACAAACTGTAACAGACGGTAAATAAAACAATACAAGCTGTAACAGACGGTAAATAAAGCAAACAATACAAACTGTAACAGACGGTAAATAAAGCAAACAATACAAACTGTAACAGACGGTAAATAAAACAAACAATAGAAACTGTAACAGACGGTAAATAAAACAAACAATACAAACTGTAACAGACGGTAAATAAAACAAACAATACAAACTGTAACAGACGGTAAATAAAACAAACAATACAAGCTGTAACAGACGGTAAATAAAACAAACAATACAAGCTGCAACAGACAGAAAATAAAACAAACAATACAAACTGTAACAGACGGTAAATAAAACAAACAATACAAACTGTAACAGACGGTAAATAAAACAATACAAACTGTAACAGACGGTAAATAAAACAAACAATACAAACTGTAACAGACGGTAAATAAAACAATACAAACTGTAACAGACGGTAAATAAAACAAACAATACAAGCTGTAACAGACGGTAAATAAAGCAAACAATACAAACTGTAACAGACGGTAAATAAAACAAACAATACAAACTTTAACAGACGGTAAATAAAACAAACAATACAAACTGTAACAGACGGTAAATAAAACAAACAATACAAACTGTAACAGACGGTAAATAAAACAAACAATACAAACTGTAACAGACGGTAAATAAAACAAAGAATACAAGCTGTAACAGACGGTAAATAAAACAAACAATACAAACTGTAACAGACGGTAAATAAAACAAACAATACAAACTGTAACAGACGGTAAATAAAACAAACAATACAAACTGTAACAGACGGTAAATAAAACAATACAAACTGTAACAGACGGTAAATAAAACAAACAATACAAACTGTAACAGACGGTAAATAAAACAATACAAACTGTAACAGACGGTAAATAAAACAAACAATACAAACTGTAACAGACGGTAAATAAAACAATACAAACTGTAACAGACGGTAAATAAAACAAACAATACAAACTTTAACAGACGGTAAATAAAACAAACAATACAAACTGTAACAGACGGTAAATAAAACAAACAATACAAACTGTAACAGACGGTAAATAAAACAATACAAACTGTAACAGACGGTAAATAAAACAAACAATACAAACTGTAACAGACGGTAAATAAAACAATACAAACTGTACAGTAACAGACGGTAAATAAAACAAACAATACAAACTGTAACAGACGGTAAATAAAACAAACAATACAAACTGTAACAGAGGGTAAATAAAGCAAACAATACAAACTGTAACAGACGGTAAATAAAACAAACAATACAAACTGTAACACACGGTAAATAAAGCAATACAAACTGTAACAGACGGTAAATAAAACAAACAATACAAACTGTAACAGACGGTAAATAAAGCAAACAATACAAACTGTAACAGACGGTAAATAAAACAAACAATACAAACTGTAACAGACGGTAAATAAAGCAATACAAACTGTAACAGACGGTAAATAAAACAATACAAGCTGTAACAGATGGTAAATAAAGCAAACAATACAAACTGTAACAGACGGTAAATAAAGCAAACAATACAAACTGTAACAGACGGTAAATAAAACAAACAATAGAAACTGTAACAGACGGTAAATAAAACAAACAATACAAACTGTAACAGACGGTAAATAAAACAAACAATACAAACTGTAACAGACGGTAAATAAAACAAACAATACAAGCTGTAACAGACGGTAAATAAAACAAACAATACAAACTGTAACAGACGGTAAATAAAACAAACAATACAAACTGTAACAGACGGTAAATAAAACAATACAAACTGTAACAGACGGTAAATAAAACAAACAATACAAACTGTAACAGACGGTAAATAAAACAATACAAACTGTAACAGACGGTAAATAAAACAAACAATACAAACTGTAACAGACGGTAAATAAAACAATACAAACTGTAACAGACGGTAAATAAAACAAACAATACAAACTTTAACAGACGGTAAATAAAACAAACAATACAAACTGTAACAGACGGTAAATAAAACAAACAATACAAACTGTAACAGACGGTAAATAAAACAAACAATACAAACTGTAACAGACGGTAAATAAAACAAACAATACAAGCTGTAACAGACGGTAAATAAAACAAACAATACAAACTGTAACAGACGGTAAATAAAACAAACAATACAAACTGTAACAGACGGTAAATAAAACAATACAAACTGTAACAGACGGTAAATAAAACAACACAAACTGTAACAGACGGTAAATAAAACAAACAATACAAACTGTAACAGACGGTAAATAAAGCAAACAATACAAACTGTAACAGCCGGTAAATAAAACAAACAATACAAACTGTAACAGACGGTAAATAAAACAAACAATACAAACTGTAACAGACGGTAAATAAAACAAACAATACAAACTGTAACAGACGGTAAATAAAACAAACAATACAAACTAACAGACGGTAAATAAAACAAACAATACAAACTGTAACAGACGGTAAATAAAACAAACAATACAAACTGTAACAGACGGTAAATAAAACAATACAAACTGTAACAGACGGT
The DNA here is from genome assembly GCF_947568905.1 of Ostrea edulis. Taxonomy (NCBI): domain Eukaryota; kingdom Metazoa; phylum Mollusca; class Bivalvia; order Ostreida; family Ostreidae; genus Ostrea; species Ostrea edulis. Next base: position 631 of record NW_026606042.1, on the reverse strand, counting down.
AAATAAAACAATACAAACTGTAACAGACGGTAAATAAAACAAACAATACAAACTGTAAAAGACGGTAAATAAAGCAAACAATACAAGAACAAACAGAAAAGCACATCTGTGATTTAAAATATATAATTTCAAGGAACCATGGTAGATCTGAAGCAACAAACAGTAAACCCGTCAAATGAGCAGAAAATGTCCATTCCTGAATTAGTGTCTTCCTGACAGTCATTCCTCTTCGTAATTTCCGATGCGCAATGAACTTGGAGGTCACCCATTCTGACAAATGAGAGCGAGATAGAGAGAGACACTGTAAGCATCAGATTTGTAAACAATTTAATCTCCTGATTTTATAGAATATTGATATATAGTTTATCGTATAATGACTTTTGTATTGATATAGTTTAAACCAGTCATACATGACACGATGTATTCTTCATTCACTTCCGTCAATGTAACTCCTGTCCACTTCATTCACTTTCATCACTGGAAATACTGTCCAATTCATTCACTTCCGTCACTGTAACTCCTGTCCACGTCATTCACTTCCGTCACTGGAACTCGTGTCTACGTCATTCACTTCCGTCACTGGAACTCGTGTCCACTTCATTCACTTCCGTCACTGGAACTCGTGTCCACT